>NC_053041.3:652086365-652236365 GCF_002575655.3 Aegilops tauschii subsp. strangulata | reverse complement strand
GGCTGCCACTGCTCATGCTGCGAAAAGTTTCCGGACTGAAGCGGTAACTGGAGCGGGTTGAGGAGGAGCTCGGCCTCGTGAAGAAGCAGCTGGAGGATAGCCAAGGTATGTAGGAACCTGTGGGTACATTTCGAAAAAATGAGTAGTCCAACCGGACTAAAGTGTCATAAACTTTATTAGGGGCCACGACCGAGGTGGCGGCCCTTATGAAGGCGCTAGCCGAGGCCGAGGACAAAGCAGCCAAGGAACGCGCCTTGCGCGAGAAGCACGAGCCACGGGTTGGCGAGGCGCGATAGAGAGGTTTGAGTCCTTGGAGCGCGATTGTAAGATGCAAGAGTCCGAATTGGCGAAGACCCGCCAGAGCGCGCAGGAGGCACGAGCCGAAGCCCAGAGCGCCCTCCAGGAAATCCAGACGGCCAAGAAGATTAAGGCGGGTAAATCTTTCACCATGCATAGCAAGTGTGTAGAAGAAACGTTCCTTGTACTTATCCTGAATTTGGATTTTCCAGGGGCGTTTACAGATCTGCCGCACAGTGTGGCAAATGCTGTCAAGCATTATAGAGCCAAAGAAGGGATGTCTACGGAGAAGCTGTTCTGGTCCCAATATCTGGGATCCGAACATCCGGTGCCCTTCAGCGACTAGCTAAAGCAGTTGGTCGAGCCGCATTGGTTGGTAGAGCTAGCCATGAAGGACCTGATAGTCCAGCTGTGGCATGCCGATCCTATACCTAGCAGCTACTTTGGGCTTGTGCAACGGCTTGTGAGTGCCTGTCCGCGGCTTGAAGCCGTGAAGCGATCGGTCTGTATTGAAGGTGTGCATATGGCCTTTGCCCGCGTCAAGACGCATTGGGCAAAGCTGGATGCCAAGAAGCTGATGACCGAGGGACTGCCGGAGGGCAAGGAGCATCGTCGACCTGAGTATTATTTTGAAGGTGTCCTGGAGGGGTCCCGCCTTGTGGCGGAGCAATGTTCAAAGGATATCATATTCCCATGAGAACATGTGTATTACCTTGCCCTGTAATATGGAACAATGGTGTTTATGTAGTATAATGCTTATGATTTAAATTTACCTCCTGTGCGGCCGTTTATTAATTCTGAGGGTTGACCAGTCGTTGGCTTCTACCCCCACGTAGATAGTACGGGGGTGTTCGGGATAAATCTAAACACTCTTTACTCCACATTCTGGTCCTTAAAGGAGGTGTTTAGTGCAACGAACAAGGCAATCAGACTATGCGGCCTTTACCGCCCTCACTTAGCCATAGGAGTTTGACAATTAAGAAAGTTGATGAAGTCCCTGGTATTCGAAAGACCGAACTAGGGGCGCTATGCACGCCTAATCGGGGGAACCGATTCTTCGCAAGAAGCGGAAAAGAATCTCTAACAATTTGGGACCTCTCGAACAGCTGACCGGCTCTTCACATCATGACAGTCAGTTTTCGGCTTTCTCTACTGAGGTGCTCGTCCGGAAGAACCGGGACACAATCAAAGTAGTTCTCCCTTTACTATCCTAGCCGATATAGCGGAACGTAAGGTAGCAAGCACAGGAGCCGGGCAACCCAACTATTGACCAAAGATATGATTCGGAGCCGATGCATATAATGCTATAAGTTCGGGGTGCCGAACTATACTATAAAAGTGTCCGGACTTTTTATTGCCGTAGTGTTGGGTGTAATGAAGCCCCTGGCATAGTAATACGTACCATGGTGTACGTGTGCAGTGAGTAATTAATACTGAGGTGAGTAAACATAAAATGAAATAATAAGCTAACGCTACTGTGTATTCACCATTGTGATGTAACTACTACGTCAAGGCATACTTTGTACAAGTAATGCGATAAGCAAGTAGGGCTATTTAACATGCCGCAACCAAGGGCGAGCTACGTGCGGGTATGAAAAGCAAGTATGGCAATCATTTAGTAGAGACCACCTGGGGATTCCCTTGTAAGCCAGAGCTCCTTGCCTCCTTGGTGTGTTCTACAAGCGGGTTGTCCGCATAGGCCTCCAAAAGAGAAAAAAACCGTAAAAAAGAAAAAGTAAAAGCATGCGAATCCCCGGGTCGGTCGAGCCGTACAGTGGATCGCAAATGAGTTATGCCTCCGTCAATTTCCATGGGGTTTTCAGTGTGTGGTTTATGTACATGCAGTATTACTGCCATTGCCTCCTCGGGGCTGGGACGGAGGTCAAATTGCTAATTCGGCTCTTGACGAGTCGAGCTGTCCTGCTGCAGTGTGGTCCGGACCCTCTTGATGATGTCCAGGGGCTCGGCAGCCGGATTATAATGCTGCTTGAGAAGGCCGCTCTGTACTTCTGCTGCTAGGGCGGCAGTGTGCTCCTCTGTACAGAGGGAGCGTTCCGTGTATCCATTTACTGTAATGATGCCACGTGGGCCGGGCATCTTGAGCTTGAGATAAGCGTAATGTGGCACCGCATTGAATCTAGCGAATGCGGTTCGTCCGAGCAGGGCGTGATAGCCAACGTATCTATAATTTTTGATTGTTCCATGCTATTATATTATCAACCTTGGATGTTTTATATGCATTTATATGCTATTTTATCTGATTTTGGGGACTAACCAATTAACCTAGAGCGCAGTGCCAGTTTCTGTTTTTTCATTGTTTTAGAGTATCGCAGAAAAGGAAAATCAAACGGAGTCCAATTGACCTGAAACTTCACGAAACTTATTTTTGGACCAAAAGAAGCCCATGGAGTATCGGAGATGGACCAGAAGAGTCCCGGACCCCCCTGGGCGCGCCCCCCTGCCTCATGGACAGCCTGGAGATCCACCGACGTATTTCTTCCTCCTATATATATCCATATACCCTAAAAACTTCGAGGAGCAGGATAGATCGGGAGTTCCGCCGCCAGAAGCCTCCGTAGCCACCGAAAACCAATCTAGACCCGTTTCGGCACCCTGCCGGAGGGGGGAATCCCATAGGAGTTTTGGTTGAGGTGACATTGGAGTATCTAGGTGACATTAGGGTTTTGGTTGATTTGTGTCTTAAGGTGTTATTCTAGTACGAACTCTATGATAGATCAATCAGAAAGGATAACTTTGAGGTGGTTTCGTACCCTACCATAATCTCTTCGTTTGTTCTCTGCTATTAGTGACTTTGGAGTGACTCTTTCTTGCATGTTGAGGGATAGTTATATGATCCAATTATGTTATTATTGTTGAGAGAACTTGCACTAGTGAAAGTATGAACCCTAGGCCTTATTTCCTAGCATTGCAATACCATTTACGCTCACTTTTATCATTAGTTACCTTGTTGTTTTTATATTTTCAGATTACAAAAACCTATATCTACCATCCATATTGCACTTGTATCACCATCTCTTCGCCGAACTAGTGCACCTATACAATTTACCATTGTATTGGGTGTGTTGGGGACATAAGAGACTCTTTGTTATTTGGTTGCAGGGTTGTTTGAGAGAGACCATCTTCATCCTACGCCTCCCACGGATTGATAAACCTTAGGTCATCCACTTGAGGGAAATTTGCTACTGTCCTACAAACCTCTGCATTTGTAGGCCCAACAACGTCTACAAGAAGAAGGTTGTGTAGTAGACATCAATAGCTGCTACGAAATGGGACGATATCGAAGATTAGTTCTTCGCTTCGGAAGTTATCCGGGGAACCGAATACTACCTCCAGTGTTATTGAGCCCGTACAACGGGCCTCTACACCTGGTATGACTCCTTTAAAGGTAGTCTTCGTGGGCTTGACCCGTGAAGGGTTGACGCTCATTTTACGTATTGTATCCTGATAGAGCAGGTTGAGGCTGCTACCACCGTCCATTAGGACTCATGTCAAGTGAAATCCGTCGATGATTGGGTCGAGGACCAGTGCGGCTGAACCGCCGTGGCGAATGCTGGTTGGATGATCTCGGCGGTCAAAGGTGATCGGAAATGACAACCACGGATTGAATTTTGGGGCGACTGGCTCTAACACATAGACGTCCCTAAGTGCGCGCTTGCGCTCCCTTTTGGGGATGTGTGTAGCGTATATTATGTTCAGCGCTTTGACTTGAGGGGGGAATTTATTTTGCTCCCCAGTGTTCAGCCGCCGGGGCTCCTCGTCATCGTCCTCGCTCTGTGATTCTCCTTCCTTGTTTCTGCTGTTGACCTTGCTGGCTTGTTTAAATACCCGGCAATCTCTGTTAGTATGGTTGGTCGGTTTGTCTGGGGTGCCATGTATCTAGCAAGGATGATCAAGTATGCGGTCCAAGCTGGATGGTCCTCCGCTGCTCCTTTTATAGGGCTTCTTTCGCTGGCCGGACTCGGAGCCACTGAATCCGGCGTGAACTGTAGTGTCATTGGCGTTATCCCCATTGCTTTGGCATTTGTGTCTGTTGTGCCGGAGCTTGCCGGTGCTGTTTTTGGCCTCGGAGGGGCCTGTTTCATTGGCTGTGTTTGTACTGCGAGCCAGCCAACTATCCTCTCCCGCGCAAAAGCGGGTCATAAGTGCCGTGAGGGCTGCCATGGATCTCTGCTTGTCCTGGCCGAGGTGGCGGGCAAGCCATTCGTCCCGGATGCTGTGCTTAAAGGCCGCTAGGGCTTCAGCGTCCGGACAGTCGACGATCTGGTTTTTTTGGTTAGGAACCTAGTCCAGAATTTTTTGGCTGATTCTCTAGATTGTTGAACTATGTAGCTTAAGTCATCGGCATCGGGTGGCCGGACAATAACCTTGGAAATTGTCGAGGAAGGCCTCTTCCAAGTCCTCCCAGCTACCGATGGAGTTCTCAGGCAGACTATTTAGCCAGTGTCGAGCTGGTCCTTTGAGCTTTAATGGAAGGTATTTGATGGCATGGAGGTCATCTCCTCGGGCCATGTGTATGTGAAAAATAAAATCTTCGATCCACACTGCGGGGTCGGTTGTTCCGTTGTATGATTCAATATTGATAGGCTTGAACCCCTCGGGGAATTCATGATCCAACACCTCATCTGTGAAGTAGAGAGGGTGTGCGGCGCCTCTATAGCGGGCTGTGTCGCGGCGTATCTCCGACAACGTCCGTCTGTGGTTATCGTCCCGGTGTGATTAAGTTTGCAACGTACGAATAGGTAGCTGTCGTCCCGAGTATGGAAACGTACTCGCGATCCGTATATAGATTTGGTGTGTCCTGCACTATTGTCCAATTCCCGCCGAAGATCGTATGTATGGTCCCGAGCTGGTCTGTCCCTGTTTTTGTGAGGCGGTGCGGTGGGCTGCTGTTCGGTCTGAGTTGCCGTTTTATCCCGACCGCAGGGTGGTCGGTCCGCATTGTGCGAGGGAGGTATGGGATCTGTTGCCTCCTCATTGAACTGAGGTAGCAGTCTGCGTTTTGGGTACCTCTTGGCTGGGCGCTTGAGGCCGTATTCCTCAGCTGTCAGGACATCAGTTCATCTGTCGACGAGCAGGTCTTGTTCAACTTGTAGCTGCTGTTGTTTCTTTTTCAGGCTTCTTGCAGTGGCTATGAGCTGAAGCTTAAAGCGCTCTTGCTTGAGAGGATCCTCAGGCACGATGAAGTCTTTGTTGCCAAGGCTTGTCTCCTCCTTGGAGGGTGGATGGCGACTATCATCCTCTGAGTCATCCTCTATGGCCTGTTCGTCAGGGTTGTTTTGCCTGCTATCGTGTTCCTGTTCGGATGTAGCCCCGACATGGCCTTCATTGTTTTCGGCGTCGCCCGGAGTACTATTTTTTCTGGTGCCAGTGTTGCCATCCTTTGAGCGGCGGGGCTTAGAGCGGTGTTTGGGCCACCGGCGCTTGGACTGTGTCTCGGAGATTTTATTCGCGTCTGGCTCTTCTTTGTCGTCGCCCGATCCTTTAGGTGTATCAACCATGTACACGTCATATGAAGAGGTAGCCGTCCAACGTCTAGTAAATGGCGGGTCTTGGCCTTGCTCCTCGTCGGCATCGTCGTCCATACCGTCGATGTCTTCGGAGCCATAGTCAAGCACGTCGGTTAAGTCATCGACGGTGGCTATGAAGTGGGTGGCGGGTGGGGAGCAAAATTCCTCATCATCCATCTCTAGGTCGAACCGGACATGGTTCGGCTGTGAGTCCTTCTCCAAGGACAAATTCTTTAAAGATTTCAGTATGTCACCCCAAGGCGAGTGCTGGAAAACGTCAGCGGCGCTGAACTCGAAGATCGATAACCGATCTAGCTCGGTGTCTGCGGGCGTACACAGTCAGGAACTTATAGCCGGAGACGAGTCCGAAGTTCCGTTAAAGTGAATATTGCAGGGCGTCGAGTCCATGTGCGGCTCCAACGCCGCGGACTCTGCGGCCTCGGATGGCTCGATCTGCTTCGGCTCTAAGGTCATTGCAGCCGCAGGGACCATCTCCTGGGTGTCATTCGATGACAGATTTAAGTCATGTTCATCGGGATGAGAGGGAGCGATCGCCGCGGGTTCAAATCCCTCGAACATCAAGTCTTTATGGATATCCACGGCATAGTTCAAGCTTCCGAATCTGACCTGATGGCCAGGGGCGTAGCTGTCGATCTGCTCCAGATGGCCAAGCGAGTTGGCCCGCAGTATGAAGCCACCGAATACGAAGATCTTTCCGGGGAGGAAGGTTCCTCTTTGGACAGCGTCATTATTGACGATTGAAGGGGCCATCGAACCTTTTGTCGACGGCACAGCGGAACTCTCAATGAAAGCACCAATGGCGGTGTCAAAACCGGCGGATCTTGGGTAGGGGGTCCTGAACTATGCGTCTAGGATCGATGCGTCTAGGATCGTAATGAGTATTACCATCGATCCTAGACGCATAGTTCAGGACCCCCTACGCGAGATCCGCCGGTTTTGACACCGACAACCCACAAGTACCTTCGGGCAGTACTCAGGGGATTGCAAAGTCACATGTCCCTTCTATCCGTGCATACCTCGGGTGCCGGATTCTCAAACCCAGAACCTCGCAGAGGCATTTCCGCCTGGAAATTCCTCGTCTCTAATTCTTTCTCCCGATTTCATTTCTGGGGGAACACTACCAACTTTATTTCCCTCGATCCAGTACATCTACCCCGATACAAATTTCAACTCCGATTCCATCCGAGGCTGCAGAGTCCGCAGCGTTGGAGCCTCACATGGACTCGACGCCCTGGAATATTCGCTTTAACGGAACTTCGGACTCGTCTCCGGCTATAAGTTCCAGACTGTGTACGCCCGCAGGCATCGAGCTAGATCGGTTATCGATCTTCGAGTTCAGCGCCGCTGACGTTTTCCAGCACTCGCCTTGGGGTGACGTACTGAAATCTTTAAAGAATTTGTCCTTGGAGAAGGACTCACATCCGAACCATGTCCGGTTCGAGCTAGAGATGGATGATGAGGAATTTTGCTCCCCACCCGCCACCCAATTCATAGCCGCCGTCGATGACTTAACCGACGTGCTTGACTATGGCTCCAAAGACATCGACGGTATGGACGATGATGCCGATGAGGAGCAAGGCCAAGACCCGCCATTTACTGGACATTGGACGGCTACCTCTTCATATGACGTGTACATGGTTGATACACCTAAAGGATCCGGTGACGACAAAGAAGAGCCAGACGTGAATAAAACCTCTGAGACACAGTCCAAGCGCCGACGGCCCAAACACCGCTCTAAGCCCCGCCGCTCAAAGGACGGCAACACTGGCACCGGAAAAAATAGTACTCCGGGCGACGCCGAAAACAATGAAGGCCATGTCGGGGCTACATCCGAACAGGAACACGACAGCAGGCAAAACAACCCTGACGAACAGGCCATAGAGGATGACTCGGAGGATGATAGTCGCCATCGACCCTCCGAGGAGGAGACAAGCCTTGGCAACGAAGACTTCATCGTGCCTGAGGATCCTCTCGAGCAAGAGCGCTTTAAGCTTCAGCTCATAGCCACTGCAAGAAGCCTGAAAAAGAAACAACAGCAGCTTCAGCAAGCTGAACAAGACCTGCTCATCGACAGATGAACTGATGTCCTGACAGCTGAGGGATACAGCCTCAAGCGCCCAACCAAGAGGTACCCAAAACGCAGACTGCTACCTCAGTTCGATGAGGAGGCAACAGATCCCATACCTCCCTTGCACAATGCGGACCGACCACCCTGCGGTCGGGATAAAACGACAACTCAGACCAAACAGCAGCCCGCCCCACCGCCTTGCAAAAACAGGGACAGACCAGCTCGGGACCATACATACGATCTTCAGTAGGAATTGGACAATAGAGCAGGACACACCAGATCTATATACGGATCGCGAGGACGTTTCCATACTCGGGACAACAGCTACCTATTCGGATGTGACAAACTTAATCACACCCGGGCCGATAACCACAGACGGACGTTGTCGGAGATACGCCACGGCACGGCCCGCTATAGAGGCGCCGCACACCCTCTCTGCTTCACAGACGAGGTGCTGGATCATGAATTCCCTGAGGGGTTCAAGCCTATCAATATTGAATCATACGACGGAACAACCGACCCCTCAGTGTGGATCGAAGATTTTATTCTTCACGTACACATGGCCCGAGGAGATGACCTCCATGCCATCAAATACCTCCCATTAAAGCTCAAAGGACCAGCTCGACACTGGCTAAATAGTCTGCCTGAGAACTCCATCGGTAGCTGGGAGGACTTGGAAGAGGCCTTCCTCGACAATTTCCAGGGTACATATGTCCGGCCACCCGATGCCGATGACTTAAGCTACATAGTTCAACAATCTGGAGAATCAGCTAGAAAATTCTAGACTAGGTTCCTAACAAAAAAAACAGATCATCGACTGTCCGGACGCTGAAGCCCTAGCGGCCTTTAAGCACAGCATCCGGGACGAATGGCTTGCCCGCCACCTCGGCCAGGACAAGTCGAGATCCATGGCAGCCCTCACGGCACTTATGACCCGCTTTTACGCGGGAGAGGATAGTTGGCTGGCTCGCACTACAAACACAGCCAACGAAACAGGCCCCTCCGAGGCCAAAAACAGCACAGGCAAGCTCCAGCGCAACAGACACAAACGCCAAAGCAATGGCGATAACGCCGATGACACTACAGTTCATGCCGGATTCAGTAGCTCCGAGTCCGGCCAGTGAAAGAAGCCCTATAAAAGGAGCAGCGGAGGACTATCCAGCTTGGACCGCATACTCGATCGTCCTTGCCAGATACATGGCACCCCAGACAAACCGACCAACCATACTAATTGCGATTGCCGGGTATTTAAACAAGCCAGCAAGGTCAACAGCAGAAACAAGGAAGGAGAATCACACAACGAGGACGATGACGAGGAGCCCCAGCAGCTTAACACTGGGGAGCAAAAGAAATTTCCCCCTCAAGTCAAAGCGGTGAACATAATATACGCTACACACATCCCCAAAAGGGAGCGCAAGCGCGCACTTAGGGACGTCTATGTGTTAGAGCCAGTCGCCCTGAAATTCAATCTGTGGTTGTCATTTCCGATCACCTTTGACCGCCGAGATCATCCAACCAGCATTCGCCACGGCGGTTCAGCCGCACTGGTCCTCGACCCAATCATCGACGGATTTCACCTGACACAAGTCCTAATGGACGATGGCAGCAGCCTCAACCTGCTCTATCAGGATACAGTACGTAAAATGAGCGTCAAGCCCTCATGGGTCAAGCCCATGAAGACTACCTTTAAAGGAGTCATACAAGGCGTAGAGGCTCATTGTACTGGCTCAATAACACCGGAGGTAGTATTCGGTTCCCTGGATAACTTCCGAAGCGAAGAACTAATCTTCGATATCGTCCCATTTCGTAGCGACTATTGATGTCTACTACACAACCTTCTTCTTGTAGACGTTGTTGGGCCTACAAGTGCAGAGGTTTGTAGGACAGTAGCAAATTTCCCTCAAGTGGATGACCTAAGGTTTATCAATCCGTGGGAGGCGTAGGATGAAGATGGTCTCTCTCAAACAACCCTGCAACCAAATAACAAAGAGTATCTTATGTCCCCAACACACCCAATACAATGGTAAACTGTATAGGTGCACTTGTTCGGTGAAGAGATGGTGATACAAGTGCAATATGGATGGTAGATATAGGTTTTTGTAATCTGAAAATATAAAAACAGCAAGGTAACTAATGATAAAAGTGAGCGTAAACGGTATTGCAATGCTAGGAAATAAGGCCTACGGTTCATACTTTCACTAGTGCAAGTTCTCTCAACAATAATAACATAATTGGATCATATAACTATCCCTCAACATGCAAGAAAGAGTCACTCCAAAGTCACTAATAGCAGAGAACAAACGAAGAGATTATGGTAGGGTACGAAACCACCTCAAAGTTATCGTTTCTGATCGATCTATCATAGAGTTCGTACTAGAATAACACCTTAAGACACAAATCAACCAAAACCCTAATGTCACCTAGATACTCCAATGTCACCTCAAGTATCCGTGGGTATGATTATACGATATGCATCACACAATCTCAGATTCATCTATTCAACCAACACAAAAGTACTTCAAATAGTGCCCCAAAGTTTCTACCGGAGAGTCAAGATGAAAACATGTGCCAACCCCTATGCATAGGTTCATGGGCGGAACCCGCAAGTTGATCACCAAAACATACATCAAGTGAATCAATAGAATACCCCATTGTCACCACGGGTATCCCACACAAGACATACATCAAGTGTTCTCAAATCCTTAAAGACTCAATCTGATAAGATAACTTCAAAGGGAAAACTCAATCCATTACAAGAGAGTAGAGGGGGAGAAACATCATAAGATCCAACTATAATTGAAAAAGCTCGCGATACATCAAGATCGTACCACCTCAAGAACACGAGAGAGAGAGAGAGAGAGAGATCAAACACATAGCTACTGGTACATACCCTCAGCCCCAAGGGAGAACTACTCCCTCCTCATCATGGAGAGCACCGGTATGATGAAGATGGCTACGGGAGAGGGATTCCCCCCTCCGGCAGGGTGCCGGAACGGGTCTAGATTGGTTTTCGGTGGCTACGGAGGCTTATGGCAGCGGAACTCCCGATCTATCCTACTCCTCGAAGTTTTTAGGGTATATGGATATATAGGAGGAAGAAATACATCGGTGGATCTCCGGGCTGTCCACGAGGCAGGGGGCGCGCCCCCCACCCTCGTGGGCAGCCCAGGACTCTTCTGGTCCATCTCCGATACTCTGTGGGCTTCTTCTGGTCCAAAAATAAGTTTCGTGAAGTTCCAGGTCAATTGGACTCCGTCTGATTTTCCTTTTCTGCGATACTCTAAAACAATGAAAAAACAGAAACTGACACTGCGCTCTAGGTTAATTGGTTAGTCCCCAAAATCATATAAAATAGCATATAAATGCATATAAAACATCCAAGGTTGATAATATAATAGCATGGAACAATCAAAAATTATAGATACGTTGGAGACGTATCAGCTATCACGCCCTGCTCGGACGAACCGCATTCGCTAGATTCAATACGGTGCCACATTACGCTTATCTCAAGCTCAAGATGCCCGGCCCACGTGGCATCATTACAGTAAATGGAAACATGGAACGCTTCCTCCGTACAGAGGAGCACACTGCCGCCCTAGCAGTAGAAGTACAAAGCGGCCTTCTCAAGCAGCATTATAATCCGGCTACCGAGCCCCTGGACATCATCAAGAGGGTCCGGACCACACTGCAGGAGGACAGCTCGGCTCGTCAAGAGCCGAATTAGCAATTTGACCTCCGTCCCGGCCCTGAGGAGGCAATGGCACTAATACCACGCGTACATAAACCACACACTAAAAACCCCATGGGAATTGACGGAGGCATAACTCGTTTGTATTCCACTGTACGGGTCGACCGACCCTGGGATTCGCATGCTTTTACTTTTTCTTTTTTATGGTTTTTTTTCTTTTGGAGGCCTATGCGGACAACCCGCTTGTAGAACACACCAAGGAGGCAAGGAGCTCTGGCTTACAAGGGAATTCCCAGGTGGTCTCTACTAAACGATTGCCATACTTGCTTTTCATACCCGCACATAGCTCGCCCTTGGTTGCGGCATGTTAAATAGCCCTACTTGCTTATCGCATTACTTGTACAAAGTATGCCTTGACGTACTAGTTACATCACAATGGTGAATACATGGTAGCGTTAGCTTATTATTTCATTTTTCTGTTTACTCACCTCGGTATTAATTACTCACTGCACACATACAAGATGGTACGTATTACTATGCCAGGGGCTTCATTACACCCAACACTACGGCAATAAAAAGTTCGAACACTTTTATAGTATAGTTCGGCACCCCGAACTTATAGCATTATATGCATCGGCTCCGAATAATATCTTTGGTCAATAGTTGGGTTGCCCGGCTCCTGTGCTTGCTACCTTACGTTCCGCTATATCGGCTAGGGTAGTAAAGGGAGAACTACTGCGATTGTGTCCCGGTTCTTCCGGACGAGCACCTCAGTAGAGAAAGCTGAAAACTGACTGTCATGATGCGGCGAGAGCCGGTCAGCTATTCGAGAGGTCCCAAATCGTTAGAGATTCTTTTCCGCTTCTTGCGAAGAATCGGTTCCCCCAATTAGGCGTGCATAGCGCCCCTAGTTCGGTCTTCCGAATACCAGGGGCTTCATCAACTTTCTTAATTGTCAAACTCCTATGGCTAAGTGAGGGCAGTAAAGGCCGCATAGTCTGATTGCCTTGTTCGTTGCACTAAACACCTCCTTTAAGGACCAGAATGTGGAGTAAAGAGTGTTTAGATTTATCCCGAACACCTCCTTTAAGAAGCCGACGACTGGTCAACCCTCAGAGTTAATAAACGGCCGCACAGGAGGTAAATTTAAATCATAAGCATTATACTACATAAACACCATTGTTCCATATTACAGGGCAAGGTAATACACATGTTCTCATGGGAATATGATATCCTTCGAACATTGCTCCGCCACAAGGCGGGACCCCTCCAAGATACCTTCAAAATAATACTCGGGTCGACGATGCTCCTTGCCCTCCGGTGGTCCCTCGGTCATCAGCTTCTTGGCATCCAGCTTTACCCAATGCGTCTTGACGCGGGCAAAGGCCATATGCGCACCTTCAATACAGACGGACCGCTTCACGGCTTCAAGTCACGGACATGCACTCACAAGCCGCTGCACAAGCCCGAAGTAGCTGCTAGGTATAGGATCGGCATGCCATAGCCGGACTATCAGGTCCTTCATGGCTAGCTCTGCCAACCTATGCAGCTCGACCAACTGCTTTAGCTGGTCGCTGAAGGGCACCGGATGTTCGGATCCCAGATATTGGGACCAAAACAGCTTCTCCGTAGACATCCCTTCTTCGGCTCTATAATGCTCGGCAGCATTTGACACACTGTGCGGCAGATCTGTAAACGCCCCTGGAAAATCCAAATTCAGGATAAGTACAAGGAACGTTTCTTCTACACACTTGCTATGCATGGTGAAAGATTTACCCGCCGTAATCTTCTTGGCCGCCTGAATTTCCTGGAGGGCGCTCTGGGCTTCGGCTCATGCATCCTGCGCGCTCTGGCGGGTCTTCGCCAATTCGGACCCTTGCACCTTACAATCGCGCTCCAAGGACTCAAACCTCTCTATCGCGCCCTGGAGCTGTTGCTGCGCCTCGCCAACCCGGGCCTCGTGCTTCTCGCGCAAGGTGCGTTCCTTGGCCGCTTTATCCTCGTCCTCGGCTAGCGCCTTCTTAAGGGCCACCACCTTGGTCGTGGCCCCTAATAAAGTTTATGACACTTTAGTCCGGTTGGACTACTCATTTTTTCGAAATGTACCCACAGGTTCCTGGATACCTTGGCTATCCTCCAGCTACTTCTTCACGAGGCCGAGCTCCTCCTCGGCCCGCTCCAGTTTCCGCTTCAATCCGGAAACTTTCGCAGCATGAATTATGGCAGCCTGCAGCGATACCTGCTTGTTCACATAGACAACTCATGTTAGACTCCTGTGTTATTTATTCTCGATCCTCTATTTGGCTTTCTCCTCCCGAACACCAAACAGAGCATCATGGGCTACTGTCTCTACGGTGATATTTTTCCTACAATCACATTACTTACCTAAAAGCCCGTTAGAAGGCTAGTGCAGGCCTCGGTCAGTCCGCTTTTGACAAACTGAACCTTCTCTATTACCATGTCCATAAGGACACGATGCTCATCTACGATAGAGGCGCCTCGTAGCGCCTCCAGCAGATTATCCAGTGCCTCTGGTTGGACAGAGGTCACCGGTGGAACAGGCACATTCCCTCCTTGGGGGGAATGCCGTTCGCTGGACCCCGGAGCCATGTAGATCTCCGGAATGGTATTCGGCTGAGGCCCGAAGGGAACTCGGGCCCCGTCACTAGTCCCCGTGGGGACTTTTTCCCCCATATGTGCGGCGGCCGAGGAGTCATCCTGGGACGTCACCCCGATGGTCTCCGGAATCTCCCCCGGACCTGGGAAAGTCTTTTTGGACACCACCTCGTCATCACCCTTGGGTGAGATGGAATGAGCAGGTGGCGGAGACATGCTAGCCATCTCCTTCAAGTCCAGCGAATCCTCTGTCGAGGATCGCGGGGAGCCATCGCGTGCCGGACTGCAATGACAAGGTTTAAGATGTATCAATATTACAAACCGAGAAGGCCAGATGTTTTTGATTCTGGTACTCACGAGGCGGCCCGAGGCTTGGTCCGGCGAGGTCGCTTCGGACTGCTATCAACATCCCACGCAGAGTTATCCGTGAGGGAGCCTCTCCCCCTCTTGGGCGCCTCCGCCTCCAAACTCGTGGAGGCCTCCCTTCTCTCCCTTCCTCTCGCAGGAGGGGAGTCACCGCCCTCCTCGTCGTCATCATCGGTGGCTGAGGGGTCTGTCTCATCGTCAGACGAGATGACCAAGGTGCTCCTTCGGCGAAGCCCACTCCTGGTCCCCTTGGCCGTGGTTTTGACCTTCTTCTCCGGCACGTCGTAAGGCGCAGGAAATAGCATCTCCGTAAGGAGTGGGGTTTCTTCGTCTTCGGGCAGCGGAGTCGGACTATTAATCTGTCCCGCTAGGTCGACCCATGCCTGAAAAACAAATTGATAAGAAGGCTTAGTATCCTCCCTTGAGGTGTGTCCTTAAAGACTATACCTTGATGGCCTACCAAATTGGCCTGACGCTTAGAGTTGAGCCCGTGATCTTTGGTCAAGGGTGGCGGCGTCTCGCTGCCCTTGAAGAGCACCTTCCAGATATCTTCGTGCGTCGTGCCAAAAAGCCTTAACAGCATCTGGTGCTCGGCCGAATCGAACTCCCACAAATAACAGGTCCGGCGCTGACATGGAAGGATCCGGCGTACAAGCATGACCTGGATCACATCAACAAGCTTGATCTTCCGGGTTATCATATTCTGGAGGCACGTTTGGAGCCCCGTGATCTCTTCCAAAGATCCCCAGGTGAGGCCCTTCTCTTGCCAGGAGGTAAGCCGCATCGGGACTCCGGATCGGAATTTGGGAGCCGCCGCCCAGTTGGTGTCACATGGCTCGGTGATATAGAACCATCCCGATTGCCATCCCTTCACCGTCTCTACGAAGGAGCCTTTGAGCCAGGTGGTATTGGGCATCTTCCCCACCATGGCACCTCCGCACTCGGCCTGTCGGCCGCGCACCACCTTTGGCTTTACATATAAAGTCTTCAGCCATAGGCCAAAGTGAGGTGGGATGCGGAGAAAGACTTCGCACACAACTATGAATGCGGGGATATTGAGGATAAAGTTGGGGGCCAGATCGTGGAAGTCCAACCCATAGTAAAACATCAATCCATGGACAAAGGATGAAGAGGGAATCCCAGCCCACGGATGAAGTGTGTGATAAACACAACCCTCTCATGGGGCTCGGGGGTAGGGACGATTTGCCCTTTTTCCGGGAGTCGGTGAGCAATCTCCTTGGCTAAATAGCCGGCCTCCCGGAGCTCCGTGATGTCCTTCTTCTCAACGAAGGAGGCCATCCACTTGCCTCCAGCTCCGGATCCGGACATGATTGGAGTGCCTTCTCAAAAGAGGAAAAGCTAAAGCTTGGACGCTAGAGCTCGAGGACGGAAAGAAGGAAGATGAAGAAGGGTGTGGGTAAAGGGAGAGTGTTCTTATCCCCTTATAAAGGCCGCAAATATCGAGCGCCTCCCCACTCGTCCTAAAAACTCGCCTATTCCCAAGGGCTGTATAAATGGCAAGGTTGGGTTACCCATGCCCGCATTGATGAGAATCCCACGATAAGGGGACGCGATCTCTCCTTTGACAAGACGTGCCAATGGCAACCGCGTCTCAAAACATGGAGCGACAGACGAAAAGCGGTTCAAAATTATGACCGAACAAACGCAATGTCGTGTTGTAAAAAGCTGTCAGCGGATAGAACTCGCGTGAAAATATATATTCTCTTTGCGGTTGTGTGTGGTATGTGACAAGTCCGGATACTATCGTTGCATCCGAAGACTATCTTGGAGTTCGGAGAAAGGGGAACCCGCCTTGCAATTCCGAAGACAATCTGCATGCCGGACTCCTCGTCATTGAAAGCCAGGTTCAGGGGCTACTGAGGGAGTCCTGGACTAAGGGGTCCTCAGGCGTCCGGCCTGTTATCCTTTGGGCCGGACTGATGGGTTGTGAAGACATGAAGGCCGAAGACTGCACCGTGTCCGGATTGGACTCTACTTGGCGTGGAAGGCAAGCTTGGCGACCGAAGATTCCTTCTTATGTAACCGACTCCATGTAAACCCTAGATCCCCTCGGTGTCTATATAAACCGAAGGGGATAGTCCGGAAAGGACACCACATATACTCATTACCATACCCATATAGGCTAGACTTCTAGGGTTTAGCCATTATGATCTCGTGGTAGATCAACTCTTGTAATACTCATATTCATCAAGATCAATCAAGCAGGAAGTAGGGTATTACCTCCATAGAGAGGGCCCGAATCTGGGTAAACATCGTGTCCCCCGTCTCCTGTTACCATCGATCCTAGGCGCACAGTTCGGGACCCCCTACCCGTGGTCCGCCGGTTTTGACACCGACAACCCACAAGTACCTTCGGGCAGTACTCGGGGGAATGCAAAGTCACATGTCCCTTCTATCTGTGCATACCCCGGGTGCCGGATTCTCAAACCTAGAACCTCGCAGAGGCATTTCCGCCTGGAAATTCCTCGTCTCTAATTCTTTCTCCCGATTTCATTTCTAGGGGAACACTACCAACTTTATTTCCCTTGATCCAGTACATCTACCCCGATACAAATTTCAACTCCGATTCTACCTTAACACACTCTTTTGTGGAGCAATCCACGAAATTTTTCCTCGGTGTGATGACCGAGCTGGTGCAGCCACCTCGCCTGCACCTGGACCCCATCACCACCATCTTCTGTGCCTTCGTGGCAGAGGCAAGTCGCCACCCCATGCCACCGCCACACGTGATTCCTCCATCGGCGTAAAGTGACGGAGGATCAAGCGTGGCGGAGGACCATGCAGTGCACCATCTTCTCCCGCATCTCGAGCACCAGCACCCAGCCGGGCGTTCTCCTGATCTCGATCATTCCTGATGAGAATCAACAGGAGGATCGACGAGCCGATGAGCGTTCCTAGCAGCACCGCGAGGAACAACCGCAGACGGCCAAGAAAATTTCTTCGCCGAAGGAGCTCGGCTCGATCTCGTCCAAACCAAAGAGGTAGTAGAGCGGCATTGTGTTGGTGTGCTGGAGGAGAGCTGCGCTGTCGTCTTTTATAGCCCAACCCCGGTGTACGATGAGCGAGGTCCAGGAGAACCTCTCGTCGCTCGATCACCGGCGTCCAGGAGGCGAATCCGCGAGCAGTGCCGACAAGGTGCTGGCCCGCGACGTGATTGCTCGCTGCACCGGCGCCGTGCACGCCGCGCACTACGGCACTAGGGTCCTCATCGCCCTAGGAGCTAGATGCGCGCTGCGCCACGCCGCACGCGGAGCAGCGATGAAGAAGAAGCAGCAAACCAGAGGTAGAAGAAGGAGGCTGCCAGTGGGCCCTGGCCCCACGTGTCAGCAGGTGAAACCACTATTCATTGGGTGCATCCAGTATTTTTTGGGAGTATGATCTTGAGTGCCCCTAGCTGTGGATACATCCAGGTTTGCCCTGTCCCTTCCCGGGTATACCAATTATCGGTGCCCCTATCTCGTTTGAAGTTGACCAAAGGGTTAAAATTAACCCCGAGGTTTTTCCCCAGAATGGTTATTCTTTCATTTGTGTTGTAACCCTAGAAATCTCGAGGACGAGATTCTTTTTAAGGGGGGAAGAGTTGTAACAGCCCCAAAATTGGGTTATCAATTTTTGTGCTGTTATTCCTTCCTGGCACTCATGTTTCAAAAATTTCTCCTGGTTTGCTGGATGACTCTGACAATTCTTGTCATTTTCAACCTTTCAAAAACCTTGCTCATGTATTTGTCAGTGGGCAAGCCTTCATCTGCATCATCCCAACCCTCACAAACACTAATTCCAAATTTTTGGAATTTGGATATGCCCTTTATGCTTACAAAGGAGCCATCATTTTCCTTGATCTGTTGATCCTCCCAATTGTTCCCAGAGATCCTCATATCTTTCTGATCCTTGCATGTGCAAAACTATTGCTAAGTCCCATGCAATATTTTTGAATTGTGATTTATTCCTTTTCTTGCCTTTCTGAGGAATAAAATCCAAAGGCATAACCGGCCATCTCCTAAATTCATGAGAATTGGTGGAGTTGATGCTTATGCCTAATCCAAGCTCTGGCAAATATATTGGTCATAATTAAATAAGGAAAATTGCCTTTTCTTATTTAATTCCAATATTGCATTTATGCCACTTTCTAAAGGAACTACCATTTTTATAACAGATAAAATTCCCACATAAATTGTGGAGCTTTTCCTTGCTATATAATCACTAGTTCCATCCTTATCTCATGTTCCATAGATCAAAATGGAGCACATGATCCAATGCAAGTTTCTCCCTCTCTTTGAAATTTTGCAAAGGAAGTGATTTATTCCTAATTCCAATTGAGCTGTAATTTGGCAGGGTGATTAACATTGTTAAATAACCCATGGATGCCAAATATGAGCTCAATCCATTCATCGTAGCTCCCTGTGCAATTTTTCAAAGCTTCTGACCAGAACACAACTTTGTGAAGGAAGTACATTCATAGAGTTTCCAAATGGGATGAAACTTTTCCATCCTCTCAAGTATCTCAAATCATTAGCCTCCACCTAAATTCAGTTCATTCAATTGAACTATGTGAGCACAGGAGCAATTCTTGGTTTCTGTCAAAACTTTCAGTTTGTGAAGCAAGTATATTTTCTCTTGCTCCATTTTGGCTAAAACTTTTTCCAGACCTTCTCCTATCCATATGATCCATCTCCACAAAGTTTTGGCTCATTTCAATTAGCCATTTGCCTTGAGGAATTTTCTCGAGTTTTAGGACAGAGGAGATGTTTGTGAAACAATTACCATGTTGGCAAGTCCATTTGGTATGAAAGTTTTACAGCATCTTACTATGTCCATATCCCTAAGCCTTTCCAAATCTGAGATCAATTTGATGCTCCAGGGGAGTGCATCATCCAAATCTTGATTCTGGACTAAATATGCAGTTGTGAAGCAACTATGGTGTATCTTGGTCCAAATCATCTCAAAATTAACAGGATTATAGTCGTTCCTAAGCTAAAACCCCAGACAAACTCTCTGGCTCAAATCACTTCCCTATTGATTAGCTGTACACGACTAAGTTTACTGCAGTAAACTTCAGAGGTTGCTTACCATTTAACCAAAGCCCTTTTAACCAAACTACCACCGCAGTTGCAACCTTCCCAGGAAGGACTCCACTCCAGACATCGCTTGGCTTAGCTGGTGGCACTATGGGCATCAGTGCAAGCGGTGACCACCGCTTTGACATGCACCGGCCGCGTCTAGAGCGTCTTCTTGCTTGGGCCCCTTCTCTTCTCAGCGTCTCAGTGAGCACGGGCCTGTCTACCGTGTTCCCCGCCTCGTCGCCGTCCTCATGGAGCCACTTGCCCCTCCGTCCGCTTCTCCGTCGGTGCTCATCGTCGTGCGCCCACGAGCGAGTTGTAGCCGACAAGGTTTTAATGGAGTTCGGCAGCTTCTCCTATGTGCCCGTCGGCCCCTCCTACCCTGTGCCCTACTGTTGCTCGTCCGCTCCTCCCTCGTCGCATTCCCGTGCCTCCCCGTGATCGCTGGCCTCGCCAGAGCGTGGCCGGACGCGAGCGGCGGCACCTGAGCCACGGCCACGCGTCCACGGCCTCCCCTCCTCGCCCAGCCTATTTATTGGCCCTCCCCGCGGCCTCCGAGCACACCACCAGCCCTCCCTCACTCCCAGAGACCCGACTAGCCAGTTCCTCGAGCTCTAGGAGCTCTCCTGCCCCTCCCATGGCCGAAGCCCCGCTGACGGCCTTTGCTCAAATCCGAGCGAGGCCGAGCCCCTCTCCTTCTTCCGCCACCACCGGAAGACCACAACACCACCGTAGCACCTCCCCAACCCTTCGCCTCGTCGCCGGAGCGCCGTATCCCGGAGTTCCACCTCTGCCCGAGGTCGCCGTCCGCCGTGGCTAACGTCCCGCTCCGCCAAGTTCTCCCCCGCGGCTGCCTCGTAGCGGGACGGGATCTCCCCGGCCCCTGAGTCCAACAGTGGGTCAGGCGCCGCCTTAGGTGGCCGGAGTCACCGGCAGGCCTCGCCGGCGCCGAACCCAGTCCTCTGCTCTGCGGGCGGGCTCCGGCAGGAGATGAAGACGACGGCCTCTCCCTGTCAGCTGGGCGGTGGGACCCGTGGCCCCCACCCATCAGCATCCCAGCGTTAACCCCGCGCCTCCGCTGACGTGGATAAGTGGAGGCGTATTCCCTTGAATACGTCTCCCGCACACGAAAGCGTACCCTGGTCTTCTTCGGACCGAAATGCGTTTTCCTTTCTGGAAAACGTATTTTCGGAGAAGGCGCTTTCTATTTTTCTCACTTAGGGGCCTGTTTGTGATGATTTCTTTACAGATAGGTCCCTGGCAGAAAAACACTCATAACTTTTTGCTTGCAACTCCAAATGAGGTGATTCCAAAGCCCACGTCTTCATTTCGTCGAGCCCGTTCTGTTGGCAACATTTTCATGATGATTGACATTCTGAAAATGACCTTTTTGCCCTTACACGTAAACAGCCCCTCCGAAAGAGAACTGTTTCCGGCAAATCTTTCCGCGGTCATTCCGCACTTCTTCCCGAAGTATTTGTCGACCCCAGGCAAGACAACCTCTTATCATGAGCCCTGAACTTGCATGTTGACTTTGCTGGCACATCGTGTGTGTGTAGTGATAGTTGTTCCTTATCGTTTTCGTCTGCAATTATTCTGTTAGGATTATCATGCATGCTTATGTTTTCATGATATCTTTTGCCATGCTAATTAGAATGTTACTATCGATCTTGCTTGGAGTTCTAGGACTTATATTTTGATGATGTGGATGACATGTGGCCTTTGGATTCTTAGTGGCTATGGTGATTATGTCCATGATGATAGTATGCTTTGGAGTATTACTTCGGATATCATGTACCTTTGGATTCTTAGTGGCTATTATGATAGCTATGATGATTGTAATGCACCTTGGATATGCTAGTACTTGGTATTGTCATGTTCTTTATGTTGTAGTTGTTCACTCGAGTAGTTCGGTATTTTATTAAAGCATTTGTGTGATGCATGTTCATTGTTGCATCCATGTTCATGATGATGGAGAAGCTAATAAATTGACTTAATAATAACAAACCTCCTCCGTCATCGATGGGATCGAGTCCTAGTGCCACCAAATCGAACTTTTTCAGTGCAGCCACATTTTGCCTTTATGGGAAGGCCTTAATGCGATCTATTGTCGTGCCTCTCGCCGATGCCTCCAAAGAGGGAAGGTTATGGGCGCGCGCTACCCTGATCAGGTAGGCGGACATAACCTTGTGTGCCCGTTGTTGAGATTTTTGGTACCGGTCCCCGTGAGGGACGTTTGGGCCACGACGGTGGTCGTTGTGTCTTTGGTAGACACGGGGCCACCCAGGACTAGCCCAGTGGGGAGTGAGTCGGAGTGGTCGGGAGGGTGTCAAGGCAGTAGATCAGTTTTGTCGGAACGCCGTTGGTCCACCCGAATGGGAGTGCGAGGCCATGGGTTCCGTGGTGTGGGTACAGTGCGCTACCTCTGCAGAGTGTCTATAAAGTCTATCGGTAGCAACACGGTTCGTAGTAGGTCACATTATCAGGTCTTGGTCGAAATGGAGGATAAACCTGAAATAATTAAGTAAATTAATGTGATAACAAGGATGTGGTGACTTGTACTATGAGATAGTCGTGAGAAGTCACGGCAATGTTTTGATATGATCACGAGACGAGGTCTCAGTGAGTGTTGGAGACCAAGTGTTGGTCGTGGTTGTGATCGCCGGAAAGATCACCGTTTGGGTTGCGGGGCAACCGTTGGTAAGAGAGTCCGAGGGACTCAGTGCACACGTTTGGTTGCATTGCATGAGTAATATGTTGTTATTTGCATTTAAAGAACCATGTCAGAACAGAAGATGGTTGCATAAAGTTAACATGTTATGTCTGCATTGAATATGATCGGTAGTTTATTTTCAACATAGTTTCATGATGTCATGCCATACGTGGATTGATTATGCCATGATTGAGATGCTATGATGTTCATACTTAGTTAAACTTTATTATGCCATGGTTAGTAATTGATATGAGATAGGTTGTTGCATGCACTTGGTTCTTGCTTTGTCTTCTTCCTGTTTGTATGCTATGTATTTGGTTGTCTTGCAAGTACATTCCATGTACTGACCTGGCGTGTCATGCCAGTTTTGTAGGTCATACTCGAAGTGTTCGCTTGACCCGTCGTGCTAGGCCGTAACCTTGCCAGTCCTGTGAGTTGTGGAGCCCAGCCAGAGTTGTTATGCTGCCAAACCAAGACTTCCGTCGCCATTTAAATAGATTTCCGCTGCCATTTAAATAGCCTTAGGGCTATGCCAGATAATTGTATTCATCAATAATGTAATCTTCTACACATGTATTTGATGAGTATTCTTGTACCTGGAATGTTGTATTATGTCGTGCGTCAGGTGTTATCCTGGGCTGACGTGCGAAGGCCCCCTGCTCCATGCGGATCGGGGTGCCACATTTCATTTGCCATTTTATTGTGTGAGCATGTTGGTTGCATATTTTACTCATTAGAGGACATCCATTTGTTGCTTTGATTGTTTGGCTTTTCTCTTTTGCCAAATGGATGGACAAGAATGCCTAAGAACACCCTCTAGCTATCTATGCTTTTCTCATCTCAAACTCTATTCATGCTACATCACAAAGTTTGATCAAGTCAGATTCGGACCACTCTGTGTGAGGAGCACTCGGAGTCCCCGATTCGTCATAGACTTAAACTTCCAAAACCTCTTTGTGCATTTCGATATGACCGAGTCATCCACTTTTGTCACACCGAGTTCACTAAGTTGATCTTGCACTACTAGGGAAAACCTTACCAGTTGCGCTGGTTTTTGAGCTACCAGTAGCGCGGGCGCCAGCGCTACTGCTACGGCGCTACAGCTATTTTTTAGCAGTAGCGCTTGTTTAGGCCAGCGCTACTGGTAAGTTCAAATACTAGTAGCGCGGCACTGGAAAGCGCTCCTGGTAAATGAGCGCTGCTGGTAATATTTTGGCCTGCGCCACTGCTAAAATTTATGTTTTTTTCCGCATTTTGGCGTTGTACATGTTTAAACAGATATATCTTTTATATAATAACAACTCATCATGAACTAGTCTGTTTAAATAGCATATTCATTACCACTTGTCATCACCACCAAACAATGTTCGTCAATGAGACATCATATAACAAGTTGGTCACTAGTCATAATCACAACTACTCCTCCTCATCATCAACTCTAACACATTGTAGCACATAATAACACATTCTAGCTATGACCTACTCCTCTCATAGGACGTACTCTACCCTCTCTTAGGTAAAATATCATAAAACAAGATAGGCATTGACTCTCCATTAAGGAAAATTGACTCTCCATAATAAAGAACGGAGATCATCCTGTCTCCATGTCTTGGCCTACGCACAATGTTGCTTCCAAGTAGATCTCTCCGATGGTCGAAACATTTTTTGAAATCATTTATTATCATGGCTTCCTCGCTTGTAGAAATCCGATATGGACAGGAGTGATGTGGATACTGCGGCTGACCCGGCCGTGGTGGCCGTAAGCTAATAACATCAACGCGACCTCTCGGCAACATCAGATGAGGCACACAATCCATCGGGATTTTCTGTTCAAAAACATAGTAATAACTTTGTAGTTAGCAATGTAGTTTAGTTTTAGAAAAATTTATGCAAAAGATGCACGGATGTCGTAATAGTAGAAAATCTTACCATGATATCTCCATTGATGTTACCGTAGTTCAGTACGTGCACTAGTGGCACGCATTGACCATAATGTGGAGGAGTTTGATAATAGCTATTGTAATTCTCAAGATCAGTCAAAAATGTGATAAGACCATCTTTCTCCTTATTAGTTAATTGTGCTTCATCATTGTAGTAGTAGGTTCTGTCTACCATTTTCCGTACATTTTTTGAACAATGAAAATAAGTTGTCAATGGAAATAAGCTGTCTTTGAAATAGACAATATAAATTATTTAATAAATATGTTTGAGAAACTCACACAACGGTAAAACTGGAAGCGTGTCAACAAGGACCCAAATGGTCATATTCTTTTCGTCGATGTCAGGATCACCAAGATCGAAGGTGAGAAGCATACCCTCATGAAAATCATATGCCTTGCAAAGGGCTACCCAATTTAGGCAACCAAAATTGGATTAGTTCACAAAATTGTATAGATTTACAGCAAAATCATAACCATGATGGGTCCTTAGTTGAATTATCTTTGCCTCCATGCTTTCATGATCTTCAAAACCCATCTTATCCAAGACATAGCGTCTTGCATGGCATGGGATAAGCTAGTCGAATTGTAAAAGATGGAAATTACACGTTGAAGAAGCAGATAAGTCGTGCAAAAAATAACAAAAAACACTTGTCGTCGTTGCGTACCGTTTGAACATCAAAGGTCTCTTGGAGCTTGATGCTGAAGCGCCGACCTTCTACCAGGTGAGGCCTATCGCACAGCCGTGCTAATCTTCGCAGTACTCGCACATAGCGAATTCCCTTTCGTCGCTAGACATTTCCTAATAGGTAATTAATAATCCATCATCGAATACATATATAGTAGTTTGTAGCAAAGATCATCATCGAACCTAGTTTGTAGCAAAGATCATCATATAATCCATCATCGAATACATATATAGTAGTTTGTGGCACAAACCGCGCTCATCTTTTGCATTCAATAAGCAAATAACTAATAGGTAATTAATAATCCATCATCGAATACATATATAGTAGTTTGTAGCAAAGATCATCATATAATATCACTAATACATCTCGAATAATAGCTCCTCTAGGTTCAGTGGGCCGCGGTGGACACCCAAAGAGAAGGAACCATCACCGGATCATAGCTCCGGTGAGATCCCCAAAGAATCTGCCGGGTATTGGAGAACCGGCCGTTCGCCAACGCAACCATGTAGCGCTAGATGTGCGCGTTCTCCTCCGTGACCCGGTGCTGTACCACCTGCGCGGGGGACTCAAGCCTCTCCACCGATGCAGGCCCGCGTGACCGCCACCAAAGAAGCTCCGGGTCGACGACGGGCTGGCTCCTCACTAAGCTGCGCTCACCAGAAGGTAGCACAACCCAGTACCAGCCCGACGGAGCCCAGTCCCGGACATGGCCCCTCGGCTCAAGCAGGAGTCCTCCGCCGAGTCGACGACGAGGATGCGGGATAGGCATCGTCGACGTTGAGAACAAAATTCTTAATTATGAAAACAAAAACAAAATTAATAAACACTTAGCAAAATTCGGCATGACCTTTGCTAAAAGCAGGACATATCGAGCGCCTGAAATTTGCCAGAACGTAAACAAATCGACATTTCTGGCAAAACATAGGCCACTCGGAAAAATATGACATGTCCACTGAAAATTTGCATATAACAGGAAAAATTGATTTAACTAAAAAAATAACAACAATTGCTTTAACTTAAAAAATACCTAGAATTCTGTTAACTACACCTAAAACAACTAAAACACCTAAAATTCTGTTAACTACACCTAAAACAACTAAAACACCTAAAACTCTTTTAAATACACTTAAAACACCTAAATTCTATTAACTACACCTAATTAAAAACCAAGCTAAATTTCTGTCCTAACTTTAAAACCTAGCTAAATTTAAAAACCTAGGGTTCATACGAATTAACTAGGGTTCATACCTAATCTGTCCTAGCTAGGGTTCGATCATAACCTACATTATTCTAAGAACCTACATTTTTTCAACTACATAGGATTCAAAATAACTACTCTCTAATAACTATAACTAGGGAGGGAGGAGGAGGAAGGAGGGAGGAGTACCTCTCGGTGGAAGAGGGCCGGCGCGGGGGGCGGACGGTGCGGGAGGAGAGCTGGTGCGGGGGCCGGGGCGGCCGGCGGGGGAGGAGGCCGACGCGGGGGAGGGCGGCCGACGGGGAGGAGGGCCGCCACGGGGGAGGGCGGCCGGCGCGGAGGAGGGCCGACGCGGGCGAGGGCGGCCGACGCAGGGAGGAGGGCCGGCGCGGGGGACGGCAGCGTGTGGGGGTCGACGGCGGTGCGCGGGGGATTGAGGGAGGAGTGTGGAGTGTGAGTGAGCTGAGTGATGAGGCCGGGGGGCGCGCGGGGGAGGGTGTGGGCTTAACAGCAGCGCGGGTAAAAGGCCAGCGCTACTGCTAAGCCCACTAGCTGTAGCGCCGGCGCAAATCACACGCTACAGCTAAGTGGCCTGCCCTTTTGGCACCGGCGGCCCGCTAAACAGCAGCGCGGCCCGCGCCAACTAGCGCTGCTGCTATTCAGTAGCAGTACCGCCCGCTTTGCCCGGCGCTATTGGTAAATACCAGTAGCGTGGGTGCCAAAACAGGCGCTACTGCTAAAATTCTATGTGTAAGCATTTTCCTAGTAGTGTTGGCTTTCTATCTCAGTGCAACCGATTTGAAATTTTCGGTCACACTGAGTTGCAGTGACCGCTTGCGATTCTGCATCTCGGTGCCACCGAGTTGTTCCACTCGGTCACACCGACAAGGTCAGGATATATAAACCCACGGGTGAGATTTTGGAAATTTCTTCAAAACCTCTCAGCCCGCGCGTGTCCTGCTCTGCCTCCTCTGGTCTCCGAATCGTCTCCTCGCTGCCAGCGACCTCCCGCCGCTGGTTTCATTCCTTGGATAAAGCGCCCTTGGCGACCGAACTCGACAAGGGTAAGATCCCTAATCTGTTCAATTCGATTACTAGCTTGACCACACTGATGCCGTTCCATCGCCGTCAATGGAAATCTGCTCCGCCGTTGCCGCCGTAGCGAACCTCCGCTGAACTAGGGTATGGGTTTGACTCTATGTGCTAATTCCTTAACTCCGATTCATAGCACATTGCTTTGCCGTGATCTTTACCACGTATGCAAACAATCTATCCATAGAAAATATCCCTTAGGTTAGATTTTATTTGAAAATTTAGGGTTAGGTCTCCGCCGAACTCATCTTGGACCGACCGAATTGTAGAAATCGGTCTCACCGATTTGGCTTAGGCCATTGCACAAGCATTTTCGGTCTGACCGAAAATTGCAAATCAGTGCGACCGAGATCGATTCTCTTTGAAACCCTAGCAGTCTCGGTGCCACCGAATTTTGACTCGGTCTGACCGCGTTCACTAGTTTAGGTTCCAAAATTGCTTCGGTATCACCGAGTTTAACAAATCGGTAGCTCCGAAATGCTTTCTGTGGAGAACTAAAACTAAGTTTTTAAGTCATCTATTTTGCAAAAACTCTGCACTTTGTGATGCTCATCCACTCTACCTCATCTACATCTATTCACAGGGTTTGCTGTCAGTGATTGCCAAGATGTCTGACCAGAGTGACAGTCAGAACAGATCTGAGGAACAAGTGCAAATGAGTGAGGGTTCAGATCCCTCAAGAAGCTATGATGAGGGCAGCAGAAGCACACCTAGTAACTTGCCCAAGGCAGCCATTAGAGCAAGGAAGAAGAGAACCTCAGACTCTGAGGATGAAGATTATGTGGCTGTTGAGGATGAGGCCACCTCAAAGATGAAAGTCTTGAAGAAGGAGTATGGCTCAGCTGCTACAACAAACCCAGGCTTGAACAAGAAGGCACCACCAAAAATGATTCCTATGTCTCAGGCGAGAACCTCCACTCAAGAAACTATGGAGTTCACTCTTGAACCCAAAGAGGCTGGAGATGTCAAGAAGAGAAAGGAGAGGGTCAAGAAGACCACTGCCAGAGTCCTAGGGAGATCATCCATGTTTAAGGATACATCAGAAGAAGAGGAAGAGGAAGAGGATGCTGCACCATCCCAAATCACAAAAGCTTATGGAAGATGCAAGCAAGTCAGGGGCTGCCACATCAAAGCCCAAAACTGCTCCCAAAGCAACAGCTCAAATTCAGAAGTCAAAGCCCAAGAGAAGCACCAGAAAAATTCCTGCAGAAGAGAAGAAAAAGGCCCTAGTGCCTCAAGCTGAAGAAGAGGATGATGAGTCTCTTGTTTTGAGGAAACTAAAACCCAAGATCCCAGACCACAATGATGCTCATCCAGTCGCTGAGGACATGCACATCAGGAAAGATTCAGGACTGAGATTGTGGAGAGAGTCTGATCCCTATGCTATTAGGAGGAGGACTGCAGTTGATTATGAAGGAAATATGCCCTAGAGGCAATAATAAAGTTATTATTTATTTCCTCATATCATGATAAATGTTTATTATTCATGCTAGAATTGTATTAACCGGAAACTTAGTACATGTGTGAATACATAGACAAACAGAGTGTCACTAGTATGCCTCTACTTGACTAGCTCATTAATCAAAGATGGTTAAGTTTCCTAACCATAGACATGAGTTGTCATTTGATTAACGGGATCACATCATTAGGAGAATGATGTGATTGACTTGACCCATTCGTTAGCTTACCACGATGATCGTTTAGTTTGTTGCTATTGCTTTCTTCATGACTTATACATGTTCCTAAGATTATGAGATTATGCAACTCCCGAATACCGGAGGAACACTTTGTGTGCTACCAAACGTCACAACGTAACTGAGTGATTATAAAGGTGCTCTACAGGTGTCTCCGATGCTAGTTGTTGAGTTGGCATAGATCAAGATTAGGATTTTTCACTCCGATTGTCGGAGAGGTATCTCTGGGCCCTCTCGGTAATGCACATCACTATAAGCCTTGCAAGCAATGTAACTAATGAGTTAGTTGCGGGATGATGTTGGGGAACGTAGTAATTTCAAAAAATTTCCTACGCACACGCAAGATCATGGTGATGCATAGCAACGAGAGGGGAGAGTGTTGTCCACGTACCCTCGTAGACCGAAAGCGGAAGCGTTATCACAACGCGGTTGATGTAGTCGTACGTCTTGACGATCCGACCGATCAAGTACCGAACGCACGGCACCTCCGAGTTCAGCACACGTTCAGCTCGATGACGTCCCTCGAACTCCGATCCAGCCGAGTGTTGAGGGGGAGTTTCGTCAGCACGACGGCATGGTGACGATGATGATGTTTTATCGACGCAGGGCTTCGCCTAAGCTCCGCAACGATATTATCGAGGTGTAATATGGTGGAGGGGGCACCGCACACGGCTAAAATATCGTATATCAATTGTGTGTCTAGAGGTGCCCCCTGCCCCCGTATATAATGGAGCAAGGGGGAGGCCGGCTGCCCTTGGGGCGCGCCAAGGAGAGGGGGGGAGTCCTCCTCCTAGTAGGAGTAGGACTCCCCTTTCCTAGTCCAACTAGGAAGAGAAGGGGGGAAGGAAAGAGAGGGAGAGGGAGAGGGAAAGAGGGGCCGCGCCCCTTCCCCTAGTCCAATTCGGACTCCTCATGGGAGGGGGCGCGCCACCTCCTGGCTGCTGCCCTCTCTCTCCCTCAGGCCCACTAAGGTCCAATACTTCCCCGGGGGTGTTCCGGTAACCCCTCCGGCACTCCGGTTTTATCCGAAACTTCTCCAGAACACTTCCGGTGTCCGAATATAGTCGTCCAATATATCAATCTTTATGTCTCGACCATTTCGAGACTCCTCGTCATGTCCGTGATCACATTCGGAACTCCGAACAACCTTCAGTACATCAAAACATATAAACTCATAATATAACTGTCATCGTAACGTTAAGCGTGCGGACCCTACGGGTTCGAGAACTATGTAGACATGACCGAGACACCTCTCCGGTCAACAACCAATAGCGGAACCTGGATGCTCATATTGGTTCCTACATATTCTACGAAGATCTTTATCGGTCAGACCGCATAACAACATACGTTGTTCCCTTTGTCATCGGTATGTTACTTGCCCGAGATTCGATCGTCGGTATCTCGATACCTAGTTCAATCTCATTACCGGCAAGTCTCTTTACTCGTTCCGTAATACATCATCCCGCAACTAACTCATTAGTCACAATGCTTGCAAGGCTTATAGTGATGTGCATTACCGAGTGGGCCCAGAGATACCTCTCCGACAATCGGAGTGACAAATCCTAATCTCGAAATACGCCAACCCAACAAGTACCTTTGGAGACACCTGTAGAGCACCTTTATAATCACCCATTTACGTTGTGACGTTTGGTAGCACACAAAGTGTTCCTCTGGTAAACGGGAGTCTCATAATCTCATAGTCATAGGAACATGTATAAGTCATGAAGAAAGCAATAGCAACATACTAAACGATCGGGTGCTAAGCTAACGGAATGGGTCAAGTCAATCACGTTATTCTCCTAATGAGGTGATCCCGTTAATCAAATGACAACTCATTTCTATGGCTAGGAAACATAACCATCTTTGATTAACGAGCTAGTCAAGTAGAGGCATACTAGTGACACTCTGTTTGTCTATGTATTCACACATGTATTATGTTTCCGGTTAATACAATTCTAGCATGAATAATAAAAATTCATCATGATATAAGGAAATAAATAATACTTTATTATTGCCTCTAGGGCATATTTCCTTCAGTCTCCCACTTGCACTAGAGTCAATAATCTAGTTCACATCGCCATGTGATTTAGCATCAATAGTTCACATCACCATGTGATCAACACCCAAAGGGTTTACTAGAGTTAGTAATCTAGTTCACATCGCTATGTGATTAACACCCAAAGAGTACTAAGGTGTGATCATGTTTTGCTTGTGAGATAATTTTAGTCAATGGGTCTGTCACATTCAGATCCGTAAGTATTTTGCAAATTTCTATGTCTACAATGCTTTGCACGGAGCTACTCTAGCTAATTGCTCCCACTTTTAATATGTATCTAGACCGAGACTTAGAGTCATCTAGATTAGTGTCAAAACTTTCATCGACGTAACTCTTTACGACGAACCTTTTGTCACTTCCATAATCGAGAAACATATCCTTATTCCACTAAGGATAATTTTGACCGCTGTCCAGTGATCTACTCCTAGATCACTATTGTACTACCTTACCAAAATCAGTGTAGGGTATACAATAGATCTGGTACACAGCATGGCATACTTTATAGAACCTATGGCCAAGGCATAGGGAATGACTTTCATTCTCTTTCTATCTTCTGCCGTGGTCGGGCTTTGAGTCTTACTCAATTTCACACCTTGTAACACAGGCAAGAACTCTTTCTTTGCCTGTTCTATTTTGAACTACTTCAAAATCTTGTTAAGGTATGTACTCATTGAAAAAGCTTATCAAGCGTCTTGATCTATCTCTATAGATCTTGATGCTCAATATGTAAGCAGCTTCACCGAGGTCTTTCTTTGAAAAAATCCTTTCAAACACTCCTTTATGCTTTGCAGAATAATTCTACATTATTTCCGATCAACAATATGTCATCCACATATAATATCAGAAATGCTACTGAGCTCCCACTCACTTTCTTGTAAATACAGGCTTCTCCAAAAGTCTGTATAAAACCAAATGCTTTGATCACACTATCAAAGCGTTTATTCCAACTCCGAGAGGCTTGCACCAGTCCATAGATGGATCGCTGGAGCTTGCATATTTTGTTAGCACCTTTAGGATTGACAAAACCTTCTGGTTGCATCATATACAACTCTTCTTTAATAAAAAGGAATGCAGTTTTGTTTATCCATTTGCCAGATTTCATGAAATGCGGAAATTGCTAATATGATTCGGACAGACTTAAGCATAGATACGAGTGAGAAACTCTCATCGTAGTCAACACCTTGAACTTGTCGAAAACCTTTTTGCGACAATTCTAGCTTTGTAGATAGTAACACTACTATCAGCGTCCGTCTTCCTCTTGAAGATCCATTTAATCTCAATGGCTCGCCGACCATTGGGCAAGTCTATCAAAGTCCATACTTTGTTCTCATACATGGATCTCATCTCAGATTTCATGGCCTCAAGCCATTTTGCGGAATCTGGGCTCACCATCGCTTCTTCATAGTTCGTAGGTTCGTCATGGTCTAGTAACATAACCTCCAGAACAGGATTACCGTACCACTCTGGTGTGGATCTTACTCTGGTTGACCTACGAGGTTCAGTAATAACTTAATCTGAAGTTCCATGATCATCATCATTAACTTCCTCACTAATTGGTATAGGCGTCACAGAAACTGGTTTCTGCGATGAACTACTTTCCAATAAGGGAGCAGGTACAATTACCTCATCAAGTTCTACTTTCCTCCCACTCACTTCTTTCGAGAGAAACTCCTTCTCTAGAAAGGATCCATTGTTTAGCAACGAATGTCTTGCCTTCGGATCTGTGATAGAAGGTGTACCCAACTGTCTCCTTTGGGTATCCTATGAAGACACATTTCTCCGATTTGGGTTTGATCTTATCAGGATGAAACTTTTTCACATAAGCATCGCAACCCCAAACTTTAAGAAACGACAACTTTGGTTTCTTGCCAAACCACAGTTCATAAGATGTCGTCTCAACGGATTTAGATGGTACCCTATTTAACGTGAATGCAGCCGTCTCTAATGCATAACCCCAAAACGATAGTGGTAGATCGGTAAGATACATCATATATCGCACCATATCTAATAAAGTACGGTCACGATGTTCGGACACACCATTACACTGTGGTGTTCCAGGTGGCGTGAGTAGTGAAACTATTTCACATTGTTTTAACTGAAGGCCAAACTCGTAACTCAAATACTCTTCTCCACGATCAGATTGTAGAAACTTTATTTTTCTTGTTACGATGATTTTCCACTTCACTCTGAAATTATATGAACTTTTCAAATGTTTCAGACTTATGCTTCATTAAGTAGATATACCCATATCTGCTCAAATCATCTGTGAAGGTGAGAAAATAACGATATCCGCCACGAGCCTCAATATTCATTGGACCACATACATCTGTATGTATGACTTCCAACAAATTTGTTGCTCTCTCCATAGTTCCGGAGAATGGCGTTTTAGTCATCTTGCCCATGAGGCACGGTTCGCAAGTACCAAGTGATTCATAATCAACTGATTCCAAAAGTCCATCAGTATGGAGTTTCTTCATGCGCTTTACACCAATATGACCTAAACGGCAGTGCCACAAATAAGTTGCACTATCATTATTAACTTTGCATCTTTTGGCTTCATTATTATGAATGTGTGTATCACTACGATCGAGATCCAACAAACCATTTTATTGGGTGTATGACCATAGAAGGTTTTATTCATGTAAACAGAACAACAATTATTCTCTAATTTAAATGAATAACCGTATTGCAACAAACATGATCAAATCATATTCATGCTCAACGCAAACACCAAATAACACTTATTTAGGTTCAACACTAATCCCAAAAGTATAGGGAGTGTGCGATGATGATCATATCAATCTTGGAACCACTTCCAATACACATCGTCACTTCATCCTTAACTAGTTTATGTTCATGCAACTCCCGTTTCGAGTTACTACTCTTTAGCAACTGAACCAGTATCAAATACTGAGGGGTTGCTATAAACACTAGTAAGTACACATCAATAACATGTATATCCAATATACCTTTGTTCACTTTTTCATCCTTCTTATCCACCAAATACTTGGGGCAGTTCCGCTTCCAGTGACCAGTCCCTTTGCAGTAGAAGCACTTAGTCTCAGGCTTAGGTACAGACTTGGGCTTCTTCACTTGAGTAGCAACTTGCTTGCCGTTCTTTTTGAAGTTCCCCTTCTATCCCTTTGCCCTTTTCTTGAAACTAGTGGTCTCGTCAACCATCAACACTTGATGTTTTTCTTGATTTCTACCTTCGTCGATTTCAGCATCACGAAGAGCTCGGGAATTACTTTCGTCATCCCTTGCATACTATAGTTCATCATGAAGTTCTACTAACTTGCTGATGGTGACTAGAGAATTCTGTCAATCACTATTTTATCTGGAAGATTAACTCCCACTTGATTCAAGCGATTGTAGTACCCAGACAATCTGAGCACATGCTCACTGCTTGAGCTATTCTCCTCCATCTTTTAGCTATAGAACTTGTTGGAGACTTCATATCTCCCAACTCGGGTATTAGCTTGAAATATTAATTTCAACTCCTGGAACATCTCATATGGTCCATGACATTCAAAACGTCTTTGAAATCCCGATTCTAAGCCGTTAAGCATGGCGCACTAAACTATCAAGTAGTCATCATACCGAGCTTTTGTCAAACGTTCATAACGTCAATAGGTCTGTCACCTAGAGGTGCATCAAGGACATAATTCTTCTGTGCAGCAATGAGGATAATCCTCAGATCATGGATCCAATCCGCATCTTTGCTACTAACATCTTTCAACATAATTTTTCTCTAGGAACATATCAAAAATAAACACAGGGAAGCAACAAACGCGAGCTATTGATCTACAACATAATTTGCAAAATACTATCAGGACTAAGTTCATGATAAATTTAAGTTCAATTAATCATATTACTTAAGAACTCCCACTTAGATAGACATCCCTCTAATCCTCTAAGTGATCATGTGATCCATATCAACTAAACCATGTCCGATCATCACGTGAGATGGAGTAGTTTCAATGGTGAACATCACTATGTTGATCATATCTACTATATGATTCACGCTCGACCTTTCGGTCTCCGTGTTCCGAGGCCATATCTGCATATGCTAGGCTCGTCAAGTTTAACCTGAGTATTCCGCGTGTGCAACTGTTTTGCACCCGTTGTATTTGAACGTAGGGCCTATCACACCCGATCATCACGTGGTGTCTCAGCACGAAGAACTTTCGCAACGGTGCATACTCAGGGAGAACACTTTTATCTTGAAATTTTAGTGAGAGATCATCTTATAATGCTACCATCAATCAAAGCAAGATAAGATGCATAAAAGATAAACATCACATGCAATCAATATAAGTGATATGATATGGCCATCATCATCTTATGCTTGTGATCTCCATCTCCGAAGCACCGTCATGATCACCATCGTCACCTGCGTGACACCTTGATCTCCATCGTAGCATCGTTGTCGTCTCGCCAACTATTGCTTTTACGACTATCGCTACCGCTTAGTGATAAAGAAAAACAATTACATGACGATTGCATTTCATACAATAAAGCGACAACCATATGGCTCCTGCCAGTTGCCGATAACTCGGTTACAAAACATGATCATCTCATACAATAAAATATAGCATCATGTCTTGACCATATCACATCACAACATGCCCTGCAAAAACAAGTTAGACGTCCTCTACTTTGTTGTTGCAAGTTTTACGTGGCTGCTACGGGCTTAGCAAGAACCGTTCTTACCTACGCATCAAAACCACAATGATAGTTTGTCAAGTTGGTGCTGTTTTAACCTTCGCAAGGACCGGGCGTAGCCACACTCGGTTCAACTAAAGTGAGAGAGACAGACACCCGCCAGTCACCTTTAAGCAACGAGTGCTCGCAATGGTGAAACCAGTCTCGCGTAAGCGTACGCGTAATGTTGGTCCAGGCCGCTTCATCTCACAATACCGCTGAACCAAAGTATGACATGCTGGTAAGCAGTATGACTTATATCGCCCACAACTCACTTGTGTTCTACTCGTGCATAGCATCAACGCATAAAACCAGGCTCGGATGCCACTGTTGGGGAACATAGTAATTTCAAAAAAATTCCTATGCACACGCAAGATCATGGTGATGCATAGGAACGAGAGGGGAGAGTGTTGTCCACGTACCCTCGTAGACCGAAAGCGAAAGCGTTATCACAACGCGGTTGATGTAGTCATACATCTTCACGATCCGATCGATCAAGTACCGAACGCACGGCACCTCCGAGTTCAGCACATGTTCAGCTCGATGACGTCCCTCGAACTCCGATCCAGCCGAGTGTTGAGGGAGAGTTTCGTCAGCACGACGGCGTGGTGACGATGATGATGTTCTACCGACGCAGGGCTTCGCCTAAGATCCGCAACGATATTATCGAGGTGTAATATGGTGGAGGGGGGCACCGCACACGGCTAAAATATCGTATATCAATTGTGTGTCTAGAGGTGCCCCCCTGCCCCCGTATATAAAGGAGCAAGGGGGGAGGCCGGCTGCCCTTGGGGCGCGCCAAGGAGAGGGGGGGAGTCCTCCTCCTAGTAGGAGTAGGACTCCCCTTTCCTAGTCCAACTAGGAAGAGAAGGGGGGAAGGAAAGAGAGGGAGAGGGAGAGGGAAAGAGGGGCCGCGCCCCCTTCCCCTAGTCCAATTCGGACTCCTCATGGGAGGGGGCGCGCCACCTCCTGGCTGCTGTCCTCTCTCTCCCCTCAGGCCCACTAAGGCCCAATACTTCCCTGGGGGGTTCCGGTAACCCCTCCGGCACTCCGGTTTAATCCGAAACTTCTCCTGAACACTTCCGGTGTCCGAATATAGTCGTCCAATATATCAATCTTTATGTCTCGACAATTTCGAGACTCCTCGTCATGTCCGTGATCACATCCGGGACTCCGAACAACCTTCGGTACATGTAAACATATAAACTCATAATATAACTGTCATCGTAACGTTAAGCGTGCGGACCCTACGGGTTCGAGAACTATGTAGACATGACCGAGACACCTCTCCGGTCAACAACCAATAGCGGAACCTGGATGCTCATATTGGTTCCTACATATTCTACGAAGATCTTTATCGGTCAGACCGCATAACAACATACGTTGTTCCCTTTGTCATCGGTATGTTACTTGCCCGAGATTCGATCGTCGGTATCTCGATACCTAGTTCAATCTCGTTACCGGCAAGTCTCTTTACTCGTTCCGTAATACATCATCCCGCAACTAACTCATTAGTCACAATGCTTGCAAGGCTTATAGTGATGTGCATTACCGAGTGGGCCCAGAGATACCTCTCCGACAATCGGAGTGACAAATCCTAATCTCGAAATACGCCAACCCAACAAGTACCTTTGGAGACACCTGTAGAGCACCTTTATAATCACCCATTTATGTTGTGACGTTTGGAAGCACACAAAGTGTTCCTCCGGTAAACGGGAGTTGCATAATCTCATAGTCATAGGAACATGTATAAGTCATGAAGAAAGCAATAGCAACATACTAAACGATCGGGTGCTAAGCTAACGGAATGGGTCAAGTCAATCACGTTATTCTCCTAATGAGGTGATCCCGTTAATCAAATGACAACTCATGTCTATGGCTAGGAAACATAACCATCTTTGATTAACGAGCTAGTCAAGTAGAGGCATACTAGTGACACACTGTTTGTCTATGTATTCACACATGTATTATGTTTCCGGTTAATACAATTCTAGCATGAATAATAAACATTCATCATGATATAAGGAAATAAATAATACTTTATTATTGCCTCTAGGGCATATTTCCTTCAGAAGATGCATTACGGAACGAGTAAAGAGACTTGCCGGTAACGAGATTGAACTAGGTATTGAGATACCGACGATCGAATCTCGGGCAAGTAACATACCGATGACAAAGGGAACACGTATGTTCTTATGCGGTTTGACCGATAAAGATCTTCATAGAATATGTAGGAACCAATATGAGCATCCAGGTTCCGCTATTGGTTATTGACCGGAGACATATCTCGGTCATGTCTACATAGTTCTCGAACCCATAGGGTCCGCACGCTTAAAGTTATGTGACGATCGGTATTATGAGTTTATGTGATTTAATGTACCGAAGGTATTTCGGAGTCCCAGATGAGATCGAGGACATGACGAGGAGTCTCGAAATGGTCGTGACATAAAGATCGATATATTGGACGACTATATTCGGACATCGGAAAGGTTCCGAGTGATTCGGGTATTTTTCGGGGTACCGGGGAGTTACGGAAATACGAGGAAGAAGTAATGGGCCTCATGGGCCAAGTGGTGGAAGAGAGGAGGCAGGGCGCGCGGCCCCCCTAGCCCAAACCAAATTGGACTAGGGGTCGGCCCCCCTTTCCTCCTTTTCCTCCCTCTCCTTCCTTCTCCCTCTCCTCCTTCCTTTCTCCTCCTAGTAGGAGTAGGAAAGGGGAGTCCTACTCCTACTTGGAGGAGGACTCCTCCTCTTGGCGTGCCCTACAGGGGCCGGCCGGCCTCCCCCCTTGCTCCTTTATATACGGGGGCGGGGGGCACCCTAGAACACACAAGTTGATCATTGATCCCTTATCCGTGTGCGGTGCCCCCCTCCACCATAATCCACCTCGATCATATTGTAGCGATTCTTAGGCGAATCCCTGCGTTGGTAGCAACGTCATCACCGTCAACGCGCCGTCGTGCTGACGGAACTCTCCCGTGAAGCTCTTCTGGATCGGAGTTCGTGGGATGTCATCGAGCTGAACGGGTGCTAAACTCGGAGGTGCCGTGCGTTCGGTACTTGGATCGGTCGGATCGTGAAGACATTCGACTATATCAACCGCGTTCTCATAACGCTTCCGCTTACGGTCTACGAGGGTACATGGACGATACTCTTTCCTCTCGTTGCTATGCATCACCATGATCTTGTGTGTGCGTAGGAATTTCTTTGAAATTACTACGTTCCCCAACAGTGGCATCCGAGCCTGGTTTATGCGTAGATGTTATATGCATGAGTACAGCACAAGTGAGTTGTGGATGATACAAGTCATACTGCTTACCAGCATGTCACACTTTGGTTCGGCGGTATTGTTGGATGAATCGGCCCGGACCGACATTACGCGTACACTTATGCGAGACTGGTTCTACCGACGTGCTTTGCACACAGGTGGCTGGCGGGTGTCAGTTTCTCCAACTTTAGTTGAATCGAGTGTGGCTACGCCCGGTCCTTGAGAAGGTTAAAACAGCACTAACTTGACAAACTATCATTGTGGTTTTGATGCATAGGTAAGAACGGTTCTTGCTCAGCCCGTAGCAGTCGCGTAAAACTTGCAACAACAAAGTAGAGGGCATCTAACTTGTTTTTGAAGGGCATGTTGTGATGTGATATGGTCAAGACGTGATGAGATATAAATTGTTGTATGAGATGATCATGTTTTGTTAAAGTTATCGGCAACTGGCAGGAGCCTTATGGTTGTCTCTTCATTGCATAAGATGCAAGCGCCATATAATTGCTTTACTTTATCGCTATGCGATAGCAATAGTTGCAAAAGCAATAATTGGCAAGACGACCATGTGACGACACGTTGACAAAGATCAAGATGATGGAGATCATAGTGTCATGTCGGTGACGATGGAGATCATGACGGTACTTTGGAGATGGAGATCAAAGGCACAAGATGATGATGGCCATATCATGTCACATATTTTGATTGCATGTGATGTTTATCTTTTATACATCTTATTTTGCTTAGTTCGACGGTAGCATTATAAGATGATCTCTCACTAAATTTCAAGGTACAAGTGTTCTCCCTGAGTATGCACCGTTGCGAAAGTTCGTCGTGCCGAGACACCACATGATGATCGGGTGTGATAAGCTCTACATTCACATACAACGGGTGCAAGCCAGTTTTACACACGCGGAATACTCGGGTTAAACTTGACGAGCCTAGCATATGCAGATATGGCCTCGGAACACTGGAGACCGAAAGGTCAAGCGTGAATCATATAGTAGATATGATTAACATAGTGATGTTCACCATTGAAAACTACTCCATCTCACGTGATGATCGGACATGGTTTAGTTGATTTGGATCACCTAATCATTTAGATGACTAGAGGGATGTCTATCTAAGTGGGAGTACTTAAGTAATATGATTAATTGAACTTTAATTTATCATGAACTTAGTCCTGATAGTATTTGCATAACAATGTTGTAGATAAATAGCTCGCGATGTAGCTCCCCGTTTATTTTGATATGTTCCTAGAGAAAAAATAAGTTGAAAGATGTTACTAGCAATGATGCGGATTAGATCCGTGATCTGAGGATTATCCTCATTGCTGCACAGAAGAATTATGTCCTTGATGCACCGCTAGGTGACAGACCGATTGCAGGAGCAGATGCAGACGTTATGAACATTTGGCGAGCTCGATATGATGACTACTTGATAGTCTAGTGCACCATGCTTTACGACTTAGAATCAGGGCTTCAAAGACGTTTTGAACGCCACAGAGCATATGAGATGTTCCAAGAGTTGAAATTAGTATTTCAGACTCATGCCCATGTCTAAAGGTATGAGACCTTTGACAAGCACTTTGCCTACAAGATGGAGGAGAATAGCTTAGCTAGTGAGCATGTGCTCAGAATGTCTGAGTACTACAATCACTTGAATCAAGTGGGAGTTAATCTTCCAGATAAGATAGTGATTGACAAAGTTCTCTAGTCACTATCACCAAGTTACTGGAACTTCGTGATGAACTATAATATGCAAGGGATAACGGAAACGATTCCCAAGCTCTTCGTGATGCTGAAATCGACGAAGGTAGAAATCAAGAAAAGCATCAAGTGTTGATGGTTGACAAGACCACTAGTTTCAAGAAAAGGACAAAGGGAAGAAGGGGAACTTCAAGAAGAACGGCAAGCAAGTTGCTGCTCAAGTGAAGAAGCCCAAGTCTAGACCTAAGCCAAAGACTAAGTGCTTCTACTGCATAGGGACTGGTCACTGGAAGCAGAACTGCCCCAAGTATTGGGCGGATAAGAAGGATGGAAAAGTGAACAAAGGTATATTTGATATACATGTTATTGATGTGTACTTTACTAGTGTTTATAGCAATCCCTCAGTATTTGATACTAGTTCAGTTGCTGAGATTAGTAACTCGAAATGGGAGTTGCAGAATGAACAGATTCTAGTTAAGGGTGAAGTGACGATTTGTGTTGGAAGTGGTTCCAATATTGATATGATCATCATCGCACACTCCCTATACTTTCGGGATTAGTGTTGAACCTAAATAAATGTTACTTGGTGTTTGCGTTAAGCTTGAATATGATTTGATCATGTTTATTGCAATACGGTTATTCATTTAAAGTCAGAGAATAATTGTTGTTCTGTTTACATGAATAAAACCTTCAATGGTCATACACCCAAGGTGAATGGTTTATTGAATCTCGATCGTAGTGATACACATATTCATAATATTGAAGCCAAAAGATGCAAAGTTAATAATGATAGTGCAACTTATTTGTGGCACTGCCGTTTAGGTCATATTGGTGTAAAGCGCATGAAGAAAATCCATGCTGATGGGCTTTTGGAATCACTTGATTATGAATCAGTTGATGCTTGCGAACCATGCCTCATGGGCAAGATGACTAAGACTCCGTTCTCCGGAACAATGGAGCGAGCAACAGACTTGTTGGAAATAATACATACTGATGTATGCAGTACGATGAGTGTTGAGGCTCGCGGCAGGTATCGTTATTTTCTGACCTTCACAGATGATTTGAGTAAGATATGGGTATATCTTCTTGATGAAACATAAATCTGAAACATTTGAAAAGTTCAAATAATTTCAGAGTGAAGTGGAAAATCATTGTAACAAGAAAATAAAGTTTCTACGATCTGACCATGGAGGAGAATATTTGAGTTACGAGTTTGGTCTTCATTTGAAGCAATGCGGAATAGCTTCGCAACTCACGCCACCTGGAACACCACAGCGTAATGGTGTGTCCAAACATCGTAACCGTACTTTATTAGATATGGTGCAATCTATGATGTCTCTTACCGATTTACCACTACCATTTTGGGGTTATGCATTAGAGACAACTACATTCACGTTAAATAGGGCACCGTCTAATCCGTTGAGACGACACCGTATGAACTATGGTTTGGCTAGAAACCTAAGATGTCGTTTCTTAAAGTTTGGGGTTGTGATGCTTATGTGAAAAAGTTTCAGCCTGATAAGCACAAACCTAAATCGGAAAAGTGTGTCTTCATAGGATACCCAAAAGAAATTGTTGGGTACACCTTCTATCACAGATCCGAAGGGCAATATCTTTGTTGCTAAGAGTGGATCCTTTCTAGAAAAGAAGTTTCTCTCGAAAGAAGTGAGTGAGAGGAAAGTAGAACTTGATGAGGTAACTGTACATGCTCCCTTATTGGAAAGTAGTTCATCACAGAAATCTGTTCCTGTGACTCCTACACCAATTAGTGAGGAAGCTAATGATGATGATCATGTGACTTCAGATCAAGTTACTACCGAACCTCGTAGGTCAACCAGAGTGAGATCCGCACCAGAGTGGTATGGTAATCCTATTCTGGAAATCATGTTACTAGACCATGATGAAACCTACGAACCATGAGGAAGTGATGATGCGCCCAGATTCCGCGAAATAGCTTGAGGCCATGAAATCTGAGATGGGATCCATGTATGAGAACAAAGTATGGACTTTGATTGACTTGCCCGATGATCGGTGAGTCATTAAGAATAAATGGATATTCAAGAGGAAGACGGACGCTGATAGTAGTGTTACTATCTATAAAGCTCGAATTGTCGCAAAATGTTTTCGACAAGTTCAAGGTGTTGACTACAATGAGATTTTCTCACTCATATCGATGCTTAAAAGTCTGTCCGAATCATGTTAGCAGTTGCCACATTTTATGAAATCTGGCAAATGGATGTCAAAACTGTATTCCTTAATGGATTTCTTAAAAGAAGAGTTGTATATGATGCAACCAGAAGGTTTTGTTGATCCTAAAGGTGCTAACAAAGTGAGCAAGCTCCAGCGATCCTTCTATGGACTGGTGCAAGCATCTCGGAGTTGGAATATATGCATTGATAAAGTGATCAAAGCATATGGTTTTATACAGACTTGCGGTGAAGCCTATATTTACAAGAAAGTGAGTGGGAGCACTACTGCATTTCTGATAAGTATATGTGAATGACATATTGTTCATCAGAAATAATGTAGAATTTTCTGGAAAGCATAAAGGAGTGTTTGAAAAGAGTTTTTCAAAGTAAGACCTCGATGAAGCTGCTTACACATTGAGCATCAAGATCTATAGAGATAGATCAAGACGCTTAATAAGTTTTTTCAGTGAGTACATACCTTGACAAGATTTTGAAGTAGTTCAAAATGGAACAGTCAAAGAAGGAGTTCTTGCCTGTGTTGCAAGGTGTGAAGTTGAGTGAAGACTCAAAACCCGACCACAGCAGAAAATAGAAAGAGAACGAAAAGTCATTTCCTATGCCTTAGTCATAGGTTCTATAAACTATGCTATGCTGTTTACCAGTCCTATTGTATACCTTAGCATCTTTTGAAGGAAATATGCCCTAGAGGCAATAATAAAGTATTATATATTTCCTTATATCATGATAAATGTTTATTATTCATGCTAGAATTGTATTAACCGGAAACATAATACATGTGTGAATACATAGACAAACAGAGTGTTACTAGTATGCCTCTACTTGACTAGCTCGTTAATCAAAGATGGTTATGTTTCCTAGCCATAGACATGAGTTGTCATTTGATTAACGAGATCACCTCATTAGGAGAATGACGTGATTGACATGACCCATTACGTTAGCTTAGTACCCGATCGTTTAGTATGTTGCTATTGCTTTCTTCATGACTTATACATGTTCCTATGACTATGAGATTATGCAACTCCCGTTTACCGAAGGAACACTTTGTGTGCTACCAAACGTCACAACGTAACTGGGTGATTATAAAGGTGCTCTACAGGTGTCTCCAAAGGTACTTGTTGGGTTGGCGTATTTCAAGAATAGGATTTGTCACTCCGATTGTCGGAGAGGTATCTCTGGGCCCACTCGGTAATGCACATCACCATAAGCCTTGCAAGCATTGTGACTAATGAGTTAGTTGCGGGATGATGTATTACAGAACGAGTAAAGAGACTTGCCGGTAACGAGATTGAACTACGTATCGAGATACCGATGATCGAATCTCGGGAAAGTAACATACCGATGACAAAGGGAACAACGTATGTTGTTATGCGGTCCGACCGATAAAGATCTTCGTAGAATATGTGGGAGCCAATATGGGCATCCAGGTCCCGCTATTGGTTATTGACCGGAGAGGTGTCTTGGTCATGTCTACATAGTTCTCGAACCCAAAGGGTCCGCACGCTTAAAGTTACGATGACAGTTATATTATGAGTTTATGTGATTTGATGTACCGAAGGTTGTTCGGAGTCCCGGATGTCATCACGGACATGACGAGGAGTCTCGAAATGGTCGAGACGTAAAGATTGATATATTGGACGACTATATTCGGACACCAGAAGTGTTCCGGAGAAGTTTCGGATTAAACCGGAGTGCCGGAGGGTTACCGGAACCCCCCGGGGAAGTATTGGGCCTTGGTGGGCCTTGAGGGGAGAGAGAGGGCAGCAGCCAGGAGGTGGCGCGCCCCCTCCCAAGGGGAATCCTAGTTGGACTAGGAGAGGGGGGCGCAGCCCCCTTTCCCTCTCCCTCTCCCTCTCTTTCCTTCCCCCCCTCTTTTCCTAGTAGGACTAGGAAAGGGGAGTCCTACTCCTACCAGGAGGAGGACTCCCCCTCTCTCCTTGGCGCGCCTAGGGCAGCCGGCCTCCCCCTTGCTCCTTTATATACGGGGGCAGGGGGGCACCTAAGGACACACTTGATATACGATATTTTAGCCGTGTGCGGTGCCCCCCTCCACCAGATTACACCTCGATAATACCGTCGCAGAGCTTAGGCGAAGCCCTGCGTTGGTGGAACATCATCATCGTCACCACGCCGTCGTGCTGACGAAACTCTCCCTCGACACTCGGCTGGATCGGAGTTCGAGGGACGTCATCGAGCTGAACGTGTGTAGAACTTGGAGGTGCCGTACGTTCGGTACTTCATCGGTCGGATCGTGAAGACGTACGACTACATCAACCGCGTTGTGATAACGCTTCCGCTGTCGGTCTACGAGGGTACGTGGACAACACTCTCCCCTCTCGTTGCTATGCATCACCATGATCTTGCGTGTGCGTAGGAAATTTTTTGAAATTACTACGTTCCCCAACATCTTTCTGGCAAGGGAGTACAATAGTGATCTAGGAGTAGATCACTGGACAGGGGTCAAAATTATCCTTAGAGGACTAAGGAAATATTTCTCGGTGATGGAGGTGATAAAAGAGTTTGTCGTAAAGAGTTACATCGATGCAAGCTTTTTACATCGATCTAGATGACTCTAAGTCTCGATCTGGATACATATTGAAAGTGGAAGCAATTATCTAGAGTAGCTCCGTGCAGAGCATTGTAGACATAGAAATTTGCAAAATACATACGGATCTGAATGTTGCAGACCCATAGACTAAACTTCTCTCACAAGCAAAACATGATCACTCTTTGGGTGTTAATCACATAGCGATGTGAACTAGATTATTGACTCTAGTAAACCCTTTGGGTATTAATCACATGGAGATGTGAACAAATCACATAAAGATGTGAACTAGATTATTGACTCTTGTGCAAGTGGGAGACTGAAGGAAATATGCCCTAGAGGCAATAATAACCAGAAACTTAGTACATGTGTGAATACATAGACGAACAGAGTGTCACTAGTATGCCTCTACTTGACTAGCTCATTAATCAAAGATGGTTAAGTTTCCTAACGATAGACATGAGTTGTCATTTGATTAACAGGATCACATCATTAGGAGAATGATGTGATTGGCTTGACCCATTCGTTAGCTTAGCACGATGATCGTTTATTTTGTTGCTATTGCTTTCTTCATGACTTATACATGTTCCTATGACTATGAGATTATGCAAGTCCCGAATACTGGAGGAACACTTTGTGTGCTACCAAACGTCACAATGTAACTGGGTGATTATAAAGGTGCTCTACAGGTGTCTCTGATGGTACTTGTTGAGTTGGCATAGATCAAGATTAGGATTTGTCACTCCGATTGTTGGAGAGGTATCTCTGGGCCCTCTCGGTAATGCACATCACTATAAGCCTTGCAAGAAATGTAACTAATGAGTTAGTTGTGGGATGATGCATTACGGAACGAGTAAAGAGACTTGCCGATAACGAGATTGAACTAGGTATTGAGATACCGACGATCAAATCTCGGGCAAGTAACATACCGAGGACAAAGGGAACAACGTATGTTGTTATGCAGTTTGACCGATAAAGATCTTCGTAGAATATGTAGGAACCAATATGAGCATCCAGGTTCCGCCATTGGTTATTGACCGGAGACATATCTCGGTCATGTCTACATAGTTCTCGAACCCATAGGGTCCGCACGCTTAAAGTTCTGTGACGATCGGTATTATGAGTTTATGTGATTTAATGTACCGAAGGTAGTTTGGAGTCCCGGATGATATCGGGGACATGCCGAGGAGTCCCGAAATGGTAGAGACGTAAAGATAGATATATTGGACGATTATATTCGGACATCGGAAAGGTTCCGAGTGATTCGGGTATTTTTCGGGGTACCGGGGAATTACGGAAATACGAGGAAGAAGTAATGGGCCTCATGGGCCAAGTGGTGGAAGAGAGGAGGCAGGGCGCGGCCCCCCTAGCCCAAACCGAATTGGACTAGGGGGCCGGCCCCCCTTTCCTCCTTTTCCTCCCTCTCATTCCTTCTCCCTCTCCTCCTTCCTTTCCTCGTCCTAGTAGGAGTAGGAAAGGGGAGTCCTATTCCTAATAGGAGGAGGACTCCTCCTCCTGGTGCGCCCTACAGGGGCCGGCCGGCCTCCCCCCTTGCTCCTTTATATACGGGGGCAGGGGGGCACCCTAGAACACACAAGTTGATCATTGATCCCTTAGCCGTGTGCGGTGCCCCCCTCCACAATAATCCACCTCGATCATATCGTAGCGGTGCTTAGGCGAAGCCCTGCGTCGTTAGCAACATCATCATCGTCAACACGCCGTCGTGCTGATGGAACTCTCCCGTGAAGCTCTGCTGGATCGGAGTTCGTGGGATGTCATCGAGCTGAACGTGTGCTGAACTCGGAGGTGCCGTGCATTCCGTATTTGGATCGGTCGGATCGTGAAGACGTTCGACTACATCAACCGCTTTCTCATAACGCTTCTGCTTACGGTCTACGAGGGTACGTGGACGATACTCTTTCCTCTAGTTGCTATGCATCACCATGATCTTGCGTGTGCGTAGGAATTTTTTTGAAATTACTACGTTCCCCAACAGATTACATGTTTCACACTAAGGAACAACAAGACTTCTATGAGACTATTCTGGTTGACATGAAGCCCATTGTTTGTGACATGAGATGGGTTGATTGGGAATACATCAAGGAGAATGAAGATCACTTCCCAGGAGTATACGACAGTTGCAAAGCATGTGTAGTAGATGAGTTTGTTGGGCAGAAGCTCACAAAATGGAATGATGAGCTAATCATGCAGTTTTATTCCACTGCTCACTTCTATCTAGATGGGAAGATAGTTTGGATATCTGAAGGTACGAGGTACCAATCTACTATTGAAGACTGGGCCAAGTTGATCAATGCCCAAGAGGAACATGATGATGACTTGGATGTGTATGCCAAGAAGAAGAAAGACTACAACTCCATGGATAATATGTACAAAGAGATCCCTGATAAAGCTTTGGAGACACACAAGCTTGGATCTGTGCACTACTTGTTGTCTGGTCTGCCTACCATCAACATGATCTTAAGGCACACACTGCTACCCAAGTCTGGAGATCACATGATGGTTAGAGGACATTCCATCAACTTGCTGCAAATCTTTGATGTCCCTCAAAAGTTTAAAGTCATGACCCTGATTGTAGAGACAATCAAGAGGACAGCATGCTGACCAAAAGAGAAGTTGTGGGTATGCTCCACATATTCAGGAGCTCATCAATTCTAAGATGGGCACAGGAACATACTTGTTGGACAAAGAGCACTTACCCTTGCTTCCAGAGTTTGAAGATAATGAAGTTGTCATGAATGAGAATGAACCATCATGTCAGGACCCCGATCCTAAGTCACACCGATCTAGCATGTAACACATCATATCACTTTGCGGCCTCACGCACGGTATTCCCACGGGTGCCACCTTACCTGGCCCGGGACCGTTTGCGCCTTTTGGCTCACGTATATGATAGTGTCGCTAGCATCCATATGACAAAGAACCCGAGCCAACATGACTAGTCGTGAACCCAAAGTGGCACTAACTTACGAGGACAGGCATACATGACACAGCCTCGAACGTGTCGGTCATCAGCGTGTGAATCCGGGCTGTAGCAACTGGGCTAACAGGACTGCGGGAACCCAGGCTGTAGCAAGCTAGCAGGACTCCGGAAGTCACCGCGTGAAATTTTCCCGAAGGGACAGACACAGGAACGAAGTGGGACACATGCCGGCCAGTCTAGGTGTTCCGGAGCAGTAGTGACTGGGCTAGCAGGACTCCGGTAAACCGGGCTGTAGCAGACTACCATGGCTTAATGGAAGCACTAGACTACATTTCCCCATAAGAGAGGCTACCAAGGATAAACAACTAGGTTGTCGGATCCCACACATACCAAGCATTTCAAAATCATACACACAATATGCTCGATATGTGCAAATACAACATGGCATCACAACAAGACTCTACGACTCAGAGTATTTATTCATTAGGCTCCGAAGAGCCAGATATTACAAACATGGGTCTCATGACCCACCAATCAAGTCATAAAGCAAAAGCACAGGAAAGCTTAAACATGTCTGAGTACAAACAACTACAAATGAAAAAGGCTAAGAAGCCTGACTATCTACAAGACCCTCCCGGGGTACAAGATCGTAGCTGAGGTAACAAGCTAAACGTCGAAGTCCACGCAGAACTACTAGCGAGACTGAAGTCTCTCTGCAAAAACATAAATTAAGCAAACGTGAGTACAAATGTACCCAGCAAGTCTTATATCAGAACTATCTACATATGCATCAGTATCAACAAAGGGGGTGGTGGAGCTTAACTGCAGGAAGCCAGCTTTGACTCAGTGGCTATCCTAAACTATGACTGCTAGTAACACACGAGTCAACATATTCACCATATCAATACACCACTATGGACCCGCTCCCGTCTCCCTATGAGAATGCCATCCATAGCACTCACGCTTATCTTGCGCATTTTAGAGTATCCACTTTCACTTGTCTATGAACTGTACAGGCAACCCAGAAGTCCTTTACCGCGGACACGGCTATTCGAATAGATGATGTTAACCCTGCAGGGGTGTACTTCTTCACACACGCTCTCGCCACTTACCACCATGTACACGTCGTCTATCTCGGCAACCTTCAAGCGGAAGCCTGGCGAGGGAGTCGGCCACGACCTGACTAACCACACAAGTCTCTAGTCCAGGTTTATCGCCTATTCGGGTTCCATCCGCAAGGAGATCCGGCCAGGGTTTCGCTCACGGCCCCAAATGATGAGAGCAGGGTTCCCGAGGCACCAAACGGGCGTCTCGGTACACCGTGCCTCGTGTATCTACCGCAACATAGCCCACCCCTAGGGTCAGCGCTACGCACGACCCCCAACACATATCCTACAAACACCAGAAACTAGTTGCAACTCCTGGACAGAGATCAAGGCGATTAATAAGCCGAGAGGGGTCGAGATACCGGAACCCAATGTGTGGTAGTAACTGTTCATGGATCACAAACACAGAACTCAGTTCGTGAGGACGGTTTCAATGAGACAACCCACCATGTACTCCTAGATGGCCCCTCACCGCTACCTTTACCAAATTGTGTTCACACACTTAGCTCACACCCAGTAGGACATGTTCATCACCCTTCCAATTCATCCCTGATGAATCAAACCTGGCCCAACTCTAAGCAATAGCAGGCATGACAACAAGCATGAATGAGTAGGCACATCAGGGCTCAAACAACTCCTACTCATGATAGTGTGTTTCATCTATTTACTATGGCAATGATAGGTCATGCAGAGGAAAGGGGTTCAACTACCGCAGCATGTAACAGTTGAATCGTTGTTGTCCTAATGTAGTAAAAGAGAGCAGGAGCGAGAGATTGGGGTTGTATCGGAATGAACAAGGGGGTTTTGCTTGCCTGGCACTTTTGAAGATAGTATAGCTCTTCATCGGTGTCATCAAACTCATCATCGGAACTACGTCCATTAAGAGGGGACAAATACCGGCAAACAGAGAAAGAACACAATCAATGCAATGCAACAATATGATGCATGATCATGACATGGCAATATGCTGTGATTTGAGCAAATGCAACAGAAAGTCATTTTGGTTGAAGTGGAATTCAAAGCTAGATCAAATTCCAACTCCAAATCTATTATCAAATTTTTCCTAATCATGTTTCATCCTAAACAGTGAGGTTAAGTTGCTTTATCATGCATGGAACCAGTACAGATGGATAGATTGGATTTTTCTGATCATTTTTCATATATAAAACTTTGCATTTGGAGTTACAGATTAATTTCTATGATTTTTAGAAGTTTAGAGCATTTTCTAGAATTTCCTAAATATAATAAATCCAGAAAATACTTTATTGCGTCAACGGTCAACAGCGCGGTCCAGGTCAAACCTGACCAGTGGGTCCCGTGTGTCAGTGGTTAATTAAACTAACTAAATAAATTAAGACTAACCTAGGTTAATTAGCAAGGCTGGCCCCACGTGTTACTGACCCAGGGTGGTCAAACCCTGGTCAGACGGGGTCAAACCCCCGGTCAAAAGAGTCAAACCCGCCGGCGTTAAGCCGCCAGCGAAGACAGAAACGGCAGAGGGTCTCGGAAAGGTTGTTCCGGCGACCAAAAGAGCGGCGGAGGAGCTCTATGCGTAGCTGGAGATCTCGCGCATCTAACGGTGTAAGAAGCAGCAGCTGGGGTGGTCCGAAACAACGACGACGTCGAGCTTTACGGCGGCCGGAGTTCAGACACGCACGGGTTCGGTGTTTTGGTGCACGACAGGACCAGCTGGTGGTCGGGGTCGTCTCCTGGGAGCAACCCTAGCGCGATGACGCGCCCAGGCGCAAGCTATGGCGTCTGTAGCCACGACGGCGACATGGCCGGTGGGTGGGAGCTCTCGGCTCCGGTGGAAAGCATGGCTCGAAGAAGAGATGGAGAGGGGAAACAAGGGGGAAACAAACGGAGGCTCACAGCAGGGTCGAACGGAGTCGAGGTCGAGGTCGGGGAAGCCCTGGACGGCACGAATCGAACGATGGCGATCACCGGACAGAGGCGGCGATGGGGACGGCGGGGACGACGTTGCAGGGCCCCTGCGGTCGCGGCCGTAGGGTGTGTAGCTCCAGGATGTTGTGGAGAAGCTCGTGGTGGCGCTGGTTGGGAGGGTGGTGGCCTATAGCCATGGCGACGGCAACGACGCGCTCTCGGGCTCACGGGAAGAGGGGAAGAGGGAGCCAGAGGAGGGGGAGGAGAGAGCTGCGAGGGGAACAGGGGGAGAAGGTCTCGGGCGTCTCTGTGGCGCATCCATAAGAGCCGGGGCGTCGCGATGGAAGCAGGAGCTGGCGCGCGCGCGGCGACCACATGCCCTCCTGCCCACTGGCAGGAGGTTGAAGACAGTATGAGGGAAGAGGAGGTGGGCTGGGCCAGCAGAAACTGGGCCAGACTATAGGGAGGCCAGGTGAGGTTACTCTCTCTCTCTCTTTCTAATTTATTCTGTTTTCTATTCTTCTGCTTTATGTTTGCAAATAAAATACCAACCCAAACACTTTGGTTAATTCTGCAAATTTTTGTGATGAATATTTGAATTATTTTCAAACCACACAATAAATTTCAGAATATTTGGAGCAACCAATATTTAATGGTAACTTCTAAATTCCAACTCAAATACCATAATGATTTAATTCAATGACCAAAATGTCCTAGAAAAATATGCATCATCTCTGGTAGAAGCTTTCACCTCTTTCCATAAATCATGAACATTTTAAAAGGATATTTTGAGGTCACTGAAAATATTTTGGTTGAACCTATTTGAGTTCTTCTGGTGCTAGGGTTTTATCATCCCCATTTCAACTTTAATTGAAAACTAACATGATGCATGGATGCTTTAATGCAACTAATGACAAGCAAATTCTAGGGCTGTGACACATCATCAGCTCAAGCACAAGAGAACAGAGCTGAAGCTAAGGCAGAGAAAGCTGCAAGGATGCCAAGTGCAGAAGAAGCATCTCAGTTGTTCCTCAAGTCAAAACAAGATCAATTGGGCTATCTGATTCAAGCTACACTGAGGATTGAGAAGGGCTTGGCCACCCTGACTCGGAATCAGGAGAGCCTGGAGAGGATTGTTGAATAAAAGTTTTATGATCTTGACCTCAAGGTAACTGAGATACAGACTGTTGTTGAGCAGCTCCAGAAGGAAGCTGAGGAGAGGAGAGGAAAGGCAACTACAGATACTTTTCAGCGTGTGCCACGAGGTCAGAGGTCTGCTGCAGTGCCAGTAACAGATTCGAGAGCTACAGAGTCAGCACCAGCAGCTACCGCTTCAGTGCCACCTCTAGCACCCACTCCACCAGCTCCAACTACATCGACAGATGCCTTCGTCCTTGGAGTTCCCTCTACACCACCTCCCGAAGACCAAGCCTGAGAGACGCATGGCACTATGCATTTTCGAACTTTTTGGTAACTTGTTGCCAAAGGGGGAGAAGTGTATAGATCATAGGCTTCGAGAGAGAGTGTTTTGCTTCTTTGTCTCTCTTGCTTTTGGTTGAACTTTTTCTGTGCTTGGTTGATACTATGTCTGTGTGAGATACTTGGTTGATCATGTGTTTGATTATATGCTACTTTAATGTTTGCTTGGATGATATTATCTCTTATATTCCATATATGATCATTCACTTTGCTTGGTGATGAGTGCATGCTTTTAATTTCTATCATTTTGAGCGCTCCACCAAGATGTATGTGACATGGAAGAGTATAACCCATGATCCTAATCGATTGTGCATTTGCATTCAAAAGCAAATTTTAAATAATGCACAAATTTAGGGGGAGCTCTTGCTTATCACATACTTCTCAAAGTTTCAATCTTATGATCATTTGTCGAAGCTTTGATCTATATGTTGTCATCAATTACCAAAAAGGGGGAGATCGAAAGTGCAACTATCCCTGGGTGGTTTTGGTAATTATTAACAACATATAGCTCATTGAGCTAATGCCATTTCAAGATAAATATTTCAGGAAAGCTCAATGATTGGCATGGCATGGACTAGAAATGTGGACCCCTCAAAATGCTAAGGACAAAAGATTGGCTCAAGCTCAAAAGCTCAAGACTCTACATTTTACTTTCAGTGATCCAAGATCACATTGAGTCCATAGAAAAAGCCAATACTATTAAAAGGGGATGAGGTGTTGCTTAATGGGTTACTTTCTCAAAATGCTTAGTGATATGCTCCAAAAACCCTCAACTACTTTCTCATATCCACATATGTCCCAAACCAAAAGTCAAACTCGGCCCCACCAAAACCTTCTATCCGGCGCCACCGTGTTCAGTTGACATAGCAACTGCCACAAAACCCTAGCCACTTCGGTCTTACCGATAAGGATCTCGGTCTCACCGAGATGGGATTGCAAACTCTCTGTTTCCCTTCGTAACGTTTCGGTCCAACCGATATGAGCGATCGGCCCCACCGAGTTCGCAATGCAAACTCTCTGTTTCCCCTTTGTAACATTTCGGTCTCACCGAGATGAGCGAATCGGTCCCACCAAGTTTGCCCGGCCAACTCTCTGGTTAGCTTATTACCAAAATCGGTCCCACCGAGTTTGTGTAATCGGTCTCACCGAGATTACATTATGCCCTAACCCTAATGAAATTGGTCCCATCGATTTGACTTGTCGGTCCCACCGAAAATCCTAACGTTCACATTTTGAACTAAATCGGTCTGACTGATTTTCATTATTCGGTCCCACCGAGTTTGGTGATTTGTTTGTAACAGTTAGATTTTGTGTGGAGGCTATATATACCCCTCCACCCACTCTTTATTCGTGGAGAGAGCCATCAGAACATGCCTACACTTCCAACATTCATTTTTTGAGAGAGAACCACCTACTCATGTGTTCAGACCAAGATATTCCATTCCAACCATATGAAATTGATCTCTAGCCTTCTCCAAGTTGCTTTCCACTCAAATCATCTTTCCACCAAATCCAAATCTGTGAGAGAGAGTTGGGTGTTATGGAGACTATCATTTGAAGCACAAGAGCAAGGAGTTCATCATCAACATACCGTCTATTATCTTTTGGAGAGTGGTGTCTCCTAGATTGGTTAGGTGTCACTTGGGAGCCTCCGTCAAGATTGTGGAGTTGAACCAAGGAGTTTGTACGGGCAAGGAGATCGCCTACTTCGTGAAGATCTACCCTAGTGAGGCAAGTCCTTCATGGGCGATGCCCATGGTGGGATAGACAAGGTTGCTTCTTCGTGGACCCTTCATGGGTGGAGCCCTCCATGGACTCGCGCAACCGTTACCCTTCGTTGGTTGAAGTCTCCATAAATGTGGATGTATGATAGCACCACCTATCTGAACCACACCAAAAATCTCCGTGTCTACATTGCGTTTGATCCGTCCAAACTCCTCCCTTTATCTTCCAGTGCAATGTTTTACATTCCGCTGCTATACTCTTAGACTTGAATGTGTAGGGTGATTTCTTGACTAGTGCTAAGTTGCTAAAATCTGCCAAGACTTAAAATTGAGAAAATGCTAGATTTTTATTTGGTCAACTAGTCTAATCACCCCCCTCTAGACATACTTTCGATCCTACTGGGTGCTGTGCATTCGCCCGACCAGCAGCAGGAGCACCCCGACCGGTTCCAGCGAGGGGTGGCGGTGCAAGCCCTAAAGCGACTAGTGGCGGTTGTCTCGCAACAGGAGGAGTACCGCGGCCTGCCCCAGTGGTAGGCGTCGTGCCTTGCTTGGCGGGCGGCGGTTGCCTCGCGGGGGGAGGATGGGCACCACGGCTGGTCCCAGCGGCGGGCCTCCGCGTCCGGCCATCGTGCCGGCGACGGAGATTCTGGTCGCTCTCCCCACACCGAGCCATGGGAACCCAGGAGATCAAGAAACCCTAGCCGAAACAACGAGAGTCGATTCGGGCCTCATCGTCTCATGCATGCACGTAGGAACGGACGACCTGGCTTGGGCTTCTGACTGGGCCACATGCCCCGAGTCCAGAGAGCCCACGACCAGTGTCGGTTCCGATCCCACATCGAGGCCCGGCGAGGCGGAGAAGGAGGAGGCTGGCTGCTCGAGCGCGCCGGCGCAGGCGGAGAAGGAGGCGGAGTGCCGCCACGCGCCGGAGAAGGAGGCTGAGTGCCCTGATCACTCGCCGGAGAAGGAGGCGGAGGAGGAGGCGGAGTGCCCTGACTCGCCGGAGGAGGAGGAGGAGGCGGAGGCGTCCAGTTCGGAAGGTTGATGAGCTCCTTCCGCCATAGGCATGGAGTCTTTAGGAAAGAACCCAGCCGAGTCTCCCCTTCACCCGTAGGGTGGTCAAGCTCAAGGTCCTCAAATCCGTCAGTTATTTCATCCACCATCACCCTAGCATATCCTTCTGGAATCGGCCGGCAGTGAAAAGTTGCGCCAGGTTCAGGAGGTGCAACAGAGCCAACAGACGTCTTGACTTTCAATTTCATCCATTGCGTCATCAGGTGGCAATGTTGAGACTCCATGATAGCATCCACGGGGTAGCTAGTAGGAGCCGTGAAGACAGGCTCCAGCTGAAGCAGCTTGGTGGAAGCCACGCTACTTCTCCGCTGAGATGGCGGGGTAGCTTCGAGGGAAGCTTCGGCAGGTCGCCTGCTGCGACCTGCTTCTCGTTCCTCTATTTCAACTGGATGGATCCTAGCTAAGTGATCAAGTATATGCCATATCCATATTACTTAGATCACTAAGTGATGAAGTAATATGGATATGGCATATACTTGATCACTTAGCTAGGATCCACATGCATCCAGTCAAAACTAATCTGCGGTACTTTCACCAAATGATTTAACAACTCATTATAATGTAAAACAATCACTAAATTAAATTGAAAACACAAAACTAAAGGAAAAATAAAAATTAAAACCAAAACACACCCAAACATTTAGTACCGGTTGGTGTTACCAACCGGTACTAATGTCCTACACACACCCGGGCCTGGCTTGTGCCACGTGGTGGCACGTTAGCGCCGGTTCGTGCCAAACCGGTACTAAAGGGGGGGACCTTTAGTCCCCACTCTTTAGTGCCGGTTGCAGAACCGACACTAAAGGCCCTTACGAACCGGTGATAAAACTCCGTTTTCTACTAGTGAGGGGGAATTGGTCCCGGTTGGTGCCACGAACCGGGACCAAAGCTCTGGGTATATAAGTAGCACTTAGGAATTTTGCAGAGTTCATCACCATTTGCCCCCGACGACGCCGAGCACATCAACACCGCCAGGCTTCCCCGACGCTCTCGTCGCCGTCGTCGTCGCCCGCGCCCCTGCCCCGGCCCGCCCCCGCCGTCGCCCGCGCCCCTGCCCAGGCCCGCCGTCGCCCGCGCCCCTGCCCAGGCCCACCGTCGCCCGCGCCCCTGCCCCAGCCCGCCCCCGCCGTCGCCCGCGCCCCTACCCCGGCCCACCATCGCCCCGGCTCGCCCCCGCCGTCGCCGTCGCTCTCGTCGCCGTCGTCGTCACCCGCGCCCCTTCCCCGGCCCGCCCCCATCGTCATCGTCGCCCCTGCCCCGAGCCTGCGGTCCTGCAAAAGTTAGATTTTTAGATTATATGTCCTTTTTTCAGCTTTTTTGTTCATATATATGATGATTTCTTTTTTGCTTTTTTATAAAAATGTATATATGTATGTATGTTCTCTGTGTATATATGTTCATATATACAAAAGTTAGATTTTTAGAAAAGTTTTATCTATATATGTTCTCTGATTTAGTACATTAATTTTAGGTTAGTTTCATTTTTAGAAAGTTTTATATATTTAGGAAGAAGGAAGAGAAGGAAGATGGAAGAAGAAGAAAAGGTTTTATATATGCAAAAGTTACATTTTTAGAAAAGTTTTATATATCTAGCTAGGAAAGGAAGAAGAAGAAAAAGAATGAGAGGAAAAAGGAAAATAAGAAGAGGAAGAAAGGAGAAGAAGAGGAGAGGAAGAAGAGGAGAAATAAATAAGAGGAGAAGAAGAGAAATTTTTCTTCTTCTCTTATCCTCTATTCCTTTCTTCTTCTCTTCTTTTTATGTCTTCTTCGTCTTCTTATTTTTTATCGGGTATGTCGTTGTCGATATACCCCGTCCCGATAACTTCAACACGAGGGGCGGTCGATATACCCCCTCCCTGATAACATTATTTCCCATGTATGTATGTCGTCGTTGTCGATATAACCCCTTCCTGGATAACTTCGACATGAGGGGCGGTCGATATATATACCCCCTCTTGACTGTGATAACTTATACCCACCCCCCGGCCCTCTCGCTCGACCAAAACACTCGAGGACACCGAAACCCTAGAAAAAAAGGATGTCGGTCTCCTACCCCCTCCCGCCGTGCCCCTACCCGAAAAACTCTCTCGAGGCCACCCAAATTTACCAAGTTAAAAGAGCGTTGTTGTCGAGGCCACCCAAACCCTTGAAGCGTTGCCGAGGCCACCCCAAACCCTTGAAGCGTTGCCGAGGCCACCCCAAACCCTAGAGAAGCAGCATCGAGCCACTAATTATATGATTCCTTATTCTGATTAGCTAGCTAGTTCTATGTTTGCCACTAATATATCCATCTGTCATGTTTGAATAATAACTGCCATGTTGTAAATATTTGCAGAAACTATGGAGCACCCACGAGACGAAGCAACAGAAGCGGTGTCGGGGGACATTATCGCACAAGGAAGTGATGTCGTCTTGTCGTTTCTCAACGACACCGATGGTCTGGAAGGACAGGGTGAAGAAGCAGGCTAGGGTGATCGAACAATGGAGGAGGAAGGGACATGATTTTGATGGCTCCGGTGACCCAATGCCGGTGCAAGAAGGAGACCGTGATGACGGCTCCGGTGACCGAACCGTGTCCGGCCAGGTATACATATATTAGTTAAGCCTGTGCTGACTAGCTAATTGATGCATTCATTATTTTGGTATGTACACCTATTAATTAACTCTTGTCTTTCTTCTTTTTTCTAGCCCTCCGGATCGAGCACAACTCCGGTAAAGAGACGAGGCCCGAAAAAAAGTTGCGCTCGGATGAAAGGTTTGAGATCACAGCAATCGCGCGTGATGGCATGCCGATTGAACCCATCCGGACAAAGGAAGCATTTGCTGCTCAGTGCGGGGTTCTTGTTAGGGACAAGATCCCGATCAGCATCCACCAATGGTTTAAGCCTAAGAAGGAAGACCCTGAGGTGTCTTATGTCGACGATATGCAGAAAGATGATCTTTGGACCGCGCTGAAGGCAAATTTCACCCTACCGCCAAAGGAGGATCCGGAGAAGCCAGTTAAAGAGCAAGTGATCAAGTCTCATGCTCTTAAGAAGATGGCAGAACTATTCAGGAGGTGGAAGAATGAGCTGAAAACATCATTTGTCGACAAAGAAGAGACACCAGAATTCATCGGCCGGTATGAGAAGATCAGAGATCACTGGCCCGCATTTGTGGCCCACAAGACATCGGACAAGAGTAAGAAGGTGTCAGCGACAAACAAGAAAAATGTTGCGAAGAAGAAGCTTCACCATCGCACGGGGTCAGGTGGCTACCTCAAAGCCCGACCGTTGTGGGCCAAGGCTGAGAATGACCTGGTTGATAAAGGGGTCGAACCAGAGACATTGAACTGGCCAGACCGTTGCCGGACTTGGTTCTTCAGGGTTGACGGAACCTTGGACCCTATATCAGGGAAGTGCCGTTGGAGGAACGAGCAACTGCGAATACCCATCACGAAGCTTCAGCAGTATATCGATGCAGCACAGCAAGGGACGTTCATTCCAGACAGAGAGAACGACGAGCTCACAATGGCCCTCGGGAATCCTGAGCACCCTGGACGGACACGAGGCACGCCAGGCCCCGTTCCGTGGAAGGCTGGGTTTCCGGACGCAGGTGGTTACAAATGCCAGGAGAGGAGGAAAAAAGTGGAGCAGACCCAACTACAGGCGCTGCACGCAAGGGTACAAGCCCCCCCTCCACCATAATCCACCTCAGTCATATCGTCGTAGTGCTTAGGCGAAGCCCTGCGCCGGTAGCTTCATCATAACCGTCATTACGCCGTCGTGCTGACGAAGCTCTCCCTCGACACTCTGCTGGATCATGAGTTCGTGGGACGTCACCGAGCCGAACGTGTGCAGGTCGCGGAGGTGTCGTACTTTCGGTACTAGGATCGGTCGATCATGAAGACGTACGACTACATCAACCGCGTTGTCATAACGCTTCTGCTTTCGGTCTATGAGGGTACTTGGACAACACTCTCCCCTCTCGTTGCTATGCATCACCATGATCTTGCATGTGCGTAGGAATGTTTTTGAAATTACTACGTTCCCCAACAGTGGCTTCCGAGCCAGGTTTATGCGTAGATATTATATGCACGTGTAGAACACAAGTGAGTTGTGGGTGATAATAGTTATACTGCTTTCCAGCATGTCATACTTTGATTCGGCGATATTGTTGGATGAAGCGGCCCGGACCGACATTACGCGTACGCTTACGCGAGACTGGTTCTACCCACGTGCTTCGCACACAGGTGGCTGGCGGGTGTCAGTTTCTCCAACTTTAGTTGAATCGAGTGTGGCTACGCCTGGTCCTTGTTGAAGGTTAAAACATCACATACTTGATGAAAAATCGTTGTGGTTTTGATGCGTAGGTAAGAACGGTTCTTGCTCAGCCCATAACAGTCACGTAAAACTTGCAACAACAAAGTAGAGGGCGTCTAACTTGTTTTTGCAGGGCATGTTGTGATGTGATATGGTCAAGACATGATGCTAAATTTTATTGTATGAGATGATCATGTTTTGTAACGAAGTTATCGGCAACTGGCAGGAGCCATATGGTTGTTGCTTTATTGTATGAAATGCAATCGCCATGTAATTGCTTTACTTTATCACTAAGCGGTAGTGATAGTTGTAGAAGCAATAGTTGGCAAGATGACAATGATGCTACGATGCAGATCAAGGTGTCACGCCGGTGACGATGGTGATCATGACGGTGCTTTGGAGATGGAGATCAAAGGCACAAGATGATGACGGCCATATCATATCACTTATATTGATTGCATGTGATGTTTATCCTTTATGCATCTTTTTTGCTTAGTTCAACGGTAGCATTATAAGATGATCTCTCACTAAGTTTCAAGGTACAAGTGTTCTCCCTGAGTATGCACCATTACGAAAGTTCATCGTGCCAAGACACCACGTGATGATCGGGTGTGATAATCTCTACGTTCACATACAACGGGTGCAAGCCAGTTTTGCACACACAAAATACTTAGGTTAAACTTGACGAGCCTAGCATATGCGGATATAGCCTCGGAACACTGAGACTGAAAGGTCGAGCGTGTATCATATAGTAGATATGATCAACATAGTGGTGTTCACCATTGAAAACTACTCCATCTCACGTGATGATCGGACATGGTTTAGTTAATATGGATCATGTGATCACTTAGATGATTAGAGGGATGTCTATCTAAGTGGGAGTTCTTTAGTAATTTGATTAATTGAACTTTAATTTATCATGAACTTAGTACCTGATAGTATTTTTCATGTCTATGTTGTTGTAGATAGATGGCTCGTGCTGTTGTTCCGTTGAATTTTAATGCATTCCTAAAGAAAGCTAAGTTCAAAGATGATGGTAGCAACTACACGGACTGGGTCCATAACTTGAGGATTATCCTCATTGCTGCACAGAAGAATTATGTCCTGGAAGCACCGCTAGGTGCCAAACCCACTGCAGGAGCAACGCCAGATGTTATGAACGTCTGGCAGAGCAAAGCTAACGACTACTCGATAGTTCAGTGTGCCATGCTTTACGGCTTAGAACCGGGACTTCAACGGCGTTTTGAACGTCAGGGAGCATATGAGATGTTCCAGGAGTTGAAGTTAATATTTCAAGTAAATGCCCGGATTGAGAGATATGAAGTCGCCAATAAGTTCTATAGCTGCAAGATGGAGGATAACAGTTCTGTTAGTGAACATATACTCAAAATGTCTGGGTATAATAATCACTTGATTCACCTGGGAGTTAATCTTCCTGATGATAGTGTCATTGAAAGAATTCTTCAATCACTGCCACCAAGGTACAAGAGCTTCGTGATGAAGTATAATATGCAAGGGATGGATAAGACAATTCCCGAGCTCTTCGCAATGCTAAAGGATGCAGAGGTAGAAATCAAGAAGGAGCATCAAGTGTTGATGGTCAACAATACCACCAGTTTCAAGAAAAAAGGTAAAGGGAAAAAGGGGAACTTCAAGAAGAATGGCAAGCAAGTTGCTGCTCAAGGGAAGAAGCCCAAGTCTGGACCTAAGCCTGAGACTGAGTGCTTCTACTGCAAAGAGACTGGTCACTGGAAGTGGAACTGCCCCGAGTATTTGGCGGATAAGAAGGATGGCAAGGTGAACAAAGGAATATGTGATATACATGTTATTGATGTGTACCTTACTAATGCTCGCAGTAGCACCTGGGTATTTGATACTGGTTCTGTTGCTAATATTTGCAACTCGAAACAGGGACTACGGATTAAGCGAAGATTGGCTAAGGACGAGGTGACGATGCGCGTGGGAAATGGTTCCAAAGTTGATGTGATCGCGGTCGGCACGCTACCACTACTTCTACCTTCGGGATTAGTTTTAGACCTGAATAATTTTTATTTGGTGCCAGCGTTGAGCATGAACATTATATCTGGATCTTGTTTGATGTGAGACGGTTATTCATTTAAATCAAAGAATAATGGTTGTTCTATTTATATGAGTACTATCTTTTATGGTCATGCACCCTTGAAGAGTGGTCTATTTTTATTGAATCTCGATAGTAGTGATACACATATTCATAATATTGAAGCCAAAAGATGCAGAGTTGATAATGATAGTGCAACTTATTTGTGGCACTACCGTTTGGGTCATATTGGTGTAAAGCGCATGAAGAAACTCCATTCTGATGGACTTTTGGAATCACTTGATTATGAACCACTTGGTACTTGCGAACCATGCCTCATGGGCAAGATGACTAAAACTCCATTCTCCGGAACAATGGAGCGAGCAACAGATTTGTTGGAAATCATACATACTGGTGTATGTGGTCCGATGAATATTGAGGCTCGTGGTGGGTATCGTTATTTTCTCACCTTCACAGATGATTTGAGCAGATATGGGTATATCTACTTGATGAAGCATAAGTCTGAAACATTTGAAAAGTTCAAAGAATTTCAGAGTGAAGTGGAAAATCATCGTAACAAGAAAATAAAGTTTCTACAATCTGATCGTGGAGGAGAATATTTGAGTTACGAGTTTGGTCTTCATTTGAAACAATGCGGAATAGTTTCGCAACTGATGCCACCCGGAACACCACAGCGTAATGGTGTGTCCGAACGTCGTAATCATAATTTACTAGATATGGTGCGATCTATATGATGTCTCTTACTGATTTACCGCTATCATTTTGGGGTTGTGCTTTAGAGACGGCTGCATTCACGCTAAATAGGGCACCATCTAAATCCGTTGAGACGACACCTTATGAACTATGGTTTGCCAAGAAACCAAAGTTGTCGTTTCTTAAAGTTTGGGGTTGCGATGCTTATGTGAAAAAGCTTCAACCTGATAAGCTCGAATCCAAATCAGAGAAATGTGTATTCAGAGGATACCCAAAGGAGACTGTTGGGTACACCTTCTATCACAGATCCGAAGGCAAGACATTCGTTGCTAAGAATGGATCCTTTCTAGAGAAGGAGTTTCTCTCAAAAGAAGTGAGTGGGAGGAAAGTAGAACTTGATGGGGTAAATGCACCTGCTCCCTTATTCGAAAGTAGTTCATCACAGAAATCTTTTCCTGTGACTCCAACACCAATTACTGAGGAAGCTAATGATGATGATCATGTAACTTCAGATCAAGTTACTACCAAACCTCGTAGGTCAACCAGAGTAAGATCTGCACTAGAGTGGTACAGTAATCCTATTTTGGAGGTCATGTTACTTGACCATGACAAACCTACGAACTATGAGGAAACGATGATGAGCCTAGATTCCGCGAAATGGCTTGAGGCCATGAAATCTAAGATGGGATCCATGTATGAGAACAAAGTGTGGACTTTGGTTGACTTGCCCGATGATCAGCAAGCCATCGAGAATAAATGGATCTTCAAGAAGAAGACTGATGCTGACGGTAATGTTACTGTCTACAAAGCTCGACTTGTTGCGAAAGGTTTTCAACAAGTTCAAGGATTTGACTACGATGAGACCTTGTCACCCGTAGAGATGCTTAAGTCCGTCCGAATCATGTTAGCAATTGTTGCATTTTATGATTATGAAATATGGCAAATGGATGTAAAGACTGCATTCCTGAATGGATTTCTGGAAGAAGAGTTGTATATGATGCAACCTGAAGGTTTTATCGATCCAAAGGATGCTAACAAAGTGTGCAAGCTCCAGCGATCCATTTATGGACTAGTGCAAGCATCTCGGAGTTGGAATAAACGTTTTGATAGTGTGATCAAAGCATATGGTTTTATACAGACTTTTGGAGAAGCCTGTATTTACAAGAAAGTGAGTGGGAGCTCTGTAGCATTTCTAATATTATATGTGGATGACATATTGTTGATTGGAAATGATATAGAATTTCTGGATAGCATAAAAGGATACTTGAACAAGAGTTTTTCAATGAAAGACCTCGGTGAAGCTGCTTATATATTGGGCATCAAGATCTATAGAGATAGATCAAGACGTTTAATTGGACTTTCACAAAGCACATACCTTGATAAAGTTTTGAAAAAGTTCAAAATGGATCAAGCAAATAAAGGGTTCTTGCCTGTGTTACAAGGTGTGAAGTTGAGTCAGACTCAATGCCCGACCACTGCAGAAGATAGAGAGAAAATGAAAGGTGTTCCCTATGCTTCAGCCATAGGCTCTATCATGTATGCAATGCTGTGTACCAGACCTGATGTGTGCCTTGCTATCAATTTAGTAGGGAGGTACCAAAGTAATCCAGGAGTGGATCACTAGATAACGGTCAAGAACATCCTGAAATACCTGAAAAGGACTAAGGATATGTTTCTCGTTTATGGAGGTGACAAAGAGCTCGTCGTAAATGGTTACATCAATGCAAGCTTTGACACTGATCTGGATGACTCTAAGTCACAGACCGGATACGTGTTTATATTGAACGATGGAGCTGTCAGTTGGTGCAGTTCTAAGCAAAGCGTCGTGGCGTGATCTACGTGTGAAGCGGAGTACATAGCTGCTTCGGAAGCAGCAAATGAAGGAGTCTGGATGAAGGAGTCCACATCTAATCTAGGTGTCATACCTAGTGCATCGGGTTCAATGAAAATCTTTTGTGACAATACTGGTGCAATTGCCTTGGCAAAGGAATCCAGATTTCACAAGAGAACCAAGCACATCAAGAGACGCTTCAATTCCATCCGCGATCAAGTCAAGGGGGGAGACATAGAGATTTGCAAGATACATACGGATCTGAATGTTGCAGACCCGTTGACTAAGCCTCTCTCACGAGCAAAACATGATCAGCACCAAGAATCCATGGGTGTTAGAATCATTACTGTGTAATCTAGATTATTGACTCTAGTGCGAGTGGGAGACTGAAGGAAATATGCCCTAGAGTCAATAATAAAGTTGTTATTTATATTTCCTTATATCATGATAAATGTTTATTATTCATGCTAGAATTGTATTAACCGGAAACTTAGTACATGTGTGAATACATAGACAAACAGAGTGTCACTAGTATGCCTCTACTTGACTAGCTCGTTGAATCAAAGATGGTTAAGTTTCCTAGCCATAGACATGAGTTGTCATTTGATTAACGGGATCACATCATTAGAGAATGATGTGATTGACTTGACCCATTTCGTTAGCTCAGCACTTGATCGTTTAGTATACTGCTATTGCTTTCTTCATGACTTATACATGTTCCTATGACTATGAGATTATGCAACTCCCGAGTACCGGAGGAACACTTTGTGTGCTACCAAACATCACAACAAAACGGGGTGATTATAAAGGTGCTCTACAGGTGTCTCCGATGGTACTTGTTGAGTTGGCATAGATCAAGATTAAGATTTGTCACTCCAATTGTCGGAGAGGTATGTCTGGGCCCTCTCGGTAATGCACATCACTATAAGCCTTGCAAGAAAACTGACTAATGAGTTAGTTGCGGGATGATGCATTACGGAACGAGTAAAGAGACTTGCCGGTAACAAGATTGAACTAGGTATTGAGATACCGACGATCGAATCTCGGGCAAGTATCATACCGATGACAAAGGGAACAACGTATGTTGTTATTGTGGTTTGACCGATAAAGTTCTTCGTAGAATATGTGGGAGCCAATATGAACATCCAGGTTCCGCTATTGGTTATTGACCGGAGACGTGTCTCGGTCATGTCTACATAGTTCTCGAACCCGTAGGGTCCGCACGCTTAACGTTCAGTGACAATCGGTATTATGAGTTTATGTGTTTTGATGTACCGAAGATAGTTCGGACTCCCGGATGTGATCACGGACATGACAAGGAGTCTCGAAATGGTTGAGACATAAAGATTGATTTATTGGATGACTATATTCGGACACCGGATGAGTTTCGGGGATCACCAGATAATTATCGGAGTGTCGGGGGGTTATCGGAACCCCCGGGGGGACTATTGGGCCTACATGAGCCATAGGGAAGAGGGGAGGCAGCCCACAAGGGGCAGTCGCGCGCCCTCCCTATAGGGAGTCCGAATTGGACTAGGGAGGGGGGCGCCCCCCCCCCTTTCCTTCTCCTCTTCCTCTCCTTCCTTCCCCCTTCCTCCTCCTAGTTGGACTAGGAAAGGGGGAGTCCTACTCCTACTAGGAGGAGGACTCCTCCCCCTCCTTGGCGCGCCCCAAGGGCCGACTGGCCTCCCCCTTGCTCCTTTATATACGGGGGCAGGGGGGCACCCTAACACACAAGTTGATCACTGATCCCTTAGCCGTGTGCGGTGCCCCCCTCCACCATAATCCACCTCGGTCATATCGTCGTAGTGCTTAGGCGAAGCCCTGCACTGGTAGCTTCATCATCACCGTCATCACGCAGTCGTGCTGACGAAGTTCTCCCTCGACACTCTGCTGGATCGTGAGTTCGTGGGACGTCACCGAGCCGAACGTGTGCAGATCGCAGACGTGTCGTACTTTCGGTACTAGGATCGGTCGATCGTGAAGACGTACGACTACATCAACCGCGTTGTCATAACGCTTCCGCTTTCGGTCTACGAGGGTACATGGACAACACTCTCCCCTCTCGTTGCTATGCATCACCATGATCTTGCATGTGCGTAGGAAATTTTTGAAATTACTACGTTCCCCAACAATCATTCCTCCCTAGGTTGGCGCCCCACCCCTTGAGGCTAGCCCTAAGCCGTCCACCGACCGTATTCCAGAACTCCATCATGCCCCGCTGGGGCCCAGCCTGGTTAACGCACGCCCACCATTTCTCCTTAAAGACCTCCTCGAAGCCTGGAGTTTCATACCAGGCCGTTTCAAAGAAAAAAACATGGGCTACGTCGTAGCCTATCCTCCCCCGTGGAATAGACTAATGGAACATGGTCCGAGCCGATGCGAGTCTCCGCAATCAGTGAGCATAGAGTATAATCCATTTCCCACTCCGGTGACATGAACACCCGATGCAACACCAAGCAGACCGGGTCAAGTTGCTTGTTTGTCCATGTAAATCTCGCGCCCGACCTGGCCACTTCCCTTAGGGCCATGGAGGCAATGGCAGTATTAAACATGGACACCCGAGGCCAGTTTATGTTACTGTTGTTTTTGTCCGCTCCAGACTTGATCAGGTTGAAATCCCCTCCCACAAGGACAGGGAGCGCCGCTGCAGTCACCGTGGTGACTTTAGCTTGGAGTTCTCCCAAGAACTCCGCCGATTGAGAGTGATCGGCCGGACCATAGACCTGTATGACAACTAACTCGCGAAGAGATGCACAGATGCGAAAATGCGCAGCAATGAAAAACATACCAATATCCCAAGCGATGATATCATACAAGGCGCGGCTTAACCCCATCAGCATGCCACCTGAGTGCCCAACCGTGGGTACGTGCTGCCACTCAAAACGCTCAAGCGGGTCTATAGAAAGCAGCTCGTGAAAACGGAAGTCCGGCTTGACCGTTTCCTGTAAACCTACGATATCGACATCCTCTTTGCGCATGTACTCCTTAAGCTGGGTTCGCCGCCCTGCGTGGCGGAAACCATGAATATTCCAAAACAAGACTCGCATCTAGATCACGCGGTTACACAACCGGACACCTCACGAGGTGACCGGTTTTGCCAAGCGCCTCACCTTGCCCCTGCAAGGAAAGGGAGAGGGGCAACCCCTCTTGCCTGACCCCCCTCTTCGGGCACAGAGAGAGCAGCGATGACCCCTCCCTCGGGGTCTCCCGGCCTACGTTTGGCACGCGCTATAGCCGCAGTCGCAAGTGCTGCCTGCGCTACCTCCTTGGCGCGGACGAGCGAAATCAGCTCGCGAGCCCCACCCATGCATGAGGGGTCAACACCGCTCGCATCCAACACCTCATGCAGATGATTATCCGAGAAAGAATCTAAAACCGTAAAGCAAGGGGGTGGATTACCTGAAATCTCCATGTTCTTCTGCGCTTGAAGGAGTTGCGCCCGCTATAGGGACGTCATGTTGCCCTTGGCCCCTTGGAGCGCGAGCTGGTCTGCACCGGCGCCGCCGGCATCGTCTTGGTGCGCTTGGCCTTGGAGATCAGCGCCGTCATGGAGGCTTCTTGCAGCAGCGGGTCAATGGAGGAAGGCACGGTCGGGGCCGCCAATGACATGAAGGACCGCCGTGGAGTGGGAGGCGCACCCAACGTCTCTATCGCACGCACCGTCTTCGCGTTGACCTTGCGCACCGATGTCTTCTTCATCTGCTTCACCGAGCCACTCAGGGAGGTGCCACGGCCGGCTGAGGCAGGGGACCGGGCCGGGAGGAGGCACGACGGGCTTGGGGAGAAAGCGAGCGGGGAACGAACACCGCCCGCACCCACCACCGCAGCAGGGGCCGAGCACCTGGGTGGTGAAGACACCGAGCCCACGTTGGACCCGTACTGGTTGGGGATCGAGAGCACCATCCCAGCAGAACCTGTCTCCTCGGTCGCCCGCGGCACCGCCGCCCCCACCGCCGGCGCAGCAGGGCCTGGCACAGAGATCCCGAGCTTGTCCCACGCCGCTGTGTCAATTGAGTCATCCTCCTCCATGCTAGCATCGTGGTCTTGGTCCTTGTCCTTGTACTTGTCCATGTCTTGGTCGCCCGGGCCCCTACCGTTGGAAGGAGAAGGTAGAGGTGGGAGGGCAGGGGCCGCCTGGCGAGAGAGGTCCATCTCCGGATCGAGCTTAATGTTGTAACACTCACCATTGAACCAGATCTGCATCGATCCATGCAACTTGGCCGGCGCACGGCATGCAAAGCGCATGTGCACTGGGCCAGAGCGGATCAGAGACAGCTCGTCCACCACCAGAGGCTGGCCTATCATGGTCTTGGACGCCATCAGTCGCTCCGCCCGCCTCTGCTTCGGAGGAATGCCCCACATCTTCACCCACACTTCCGGCATGGACAGCGCCTTGGGCTCGGCGAGGGCCGCGTCACGTATATCTCCGTGATGTTGTTGATGGTGAGAAAGAGCTTGCCGCTGCTTGTCGCCATCGTCAACATGGCCGGGTCAGGGAAGGCCACTGAGAAACAGTCCGTGTCGAAAGGGGCCACCTGCCAGTCCCACTCGCCCTCGAAGAGATGAGGGAGCTCCGCCTCCAGGAGCTCCTTGGACAGCACACCGGGCGCCGCCGAAACCAGAGCCACGTTGGCACCCAGCAGGCCCGCCGGCACCGCGTCCGCCTCCCCGGGGTACTGCAAGCAGAAGAAACCACCGCCAGCAAACACGTGGCCCATGGACTGCAGCATCACAGGCTTGCCGCGCGTGGGGCAATAGGCCGAGGCGTGACCCTCTTGGCTGCAGAGCACACAAAGCTGCTTGAAGGTCCAGTCGTTCTGGTAGTGGCCCGTGCGCCCACACTTGAAGCACTCAGGCCCATCCGCCTCCTCAATGGGGATGGGCTCCGCCGCCGTACCCTTCGAGGAGGAGGGCTTGGAGGCCGACGCCATCGCCGGCTTGTACTTCTTCTGCTTCTGCTTGGAGAAGGGGTCGCCGACGCGGTCGCCGTAGGAGGGGTGGAGCACCTCCTTGCGCTTGAGCTCCAACCCCCGTTTCTTGTACTCCTCCTCCTTCTTCTTCTTCTTCTTGTGCTCCAGTTCCTTGAGCCACCAAGGAGGGGGAGCCCCCCAGCCACCCTCCTCGCCGGCGCGGTCCGCCGCGCGCGCCTTCGCCTGGGCTCGCAGATCTCACTCGCGACGCCACTCCGCCTCTGGATCCGGCTCCGGCCGCTTGTCCGCACGCCGGTCCGCCTTGGATCCCATGGCCATGACCTCGGTGAAGGAGCGCACGAGGGGTGGGGCAGGGGAAGGGAGGAGAAGGAGCATGCGGATTCGCCGAAGCACCGCACCTCAGAAGGAGTGGCTGGAAACCCTAGAGAGCAATCTAGGGTGCCCCGACGGATCCAGAGCCACTTAAGTACCGGGCGCGACGAAAGCGGGCCAGGGGAGCCAGGCCTGGGCCGAGCAGCACAGCCCACGTCCTCACGCACCGCTCCCACCGCGGGGGGACGGGCAACCTAGGCCGAGCACGGCTCGCACGGGGCGGTGCGGCCCACCACCAGAGTTTGGCCCAGCGGCCTGTCCAGGCCAACCAAGCCAACCCTAGGCCAGGGCTCGGGCACCTCCACCCAAGCCAACCCTAAACCCTAAACCCTAACCCTAAACCCTAAACCCTAAACCCTAAACCCTAAACCCTAAACCCTAAACCCTAAACCCTAAACCCTAACCCTAAACCCTAAACCCTAACCCTAAACCCTAACCCTAAACCCTAAACCTAAACCCTAAACCCTAACCCCAACCCTAAACCCTAACCCTAAACCCTAAACCCTAAACCCTAAACCCTAAACCCTAAACCCTAACCCTAAACCCCAAACCGTTTGGCTGCCACTGCTCATGCTGCGAAAAGTTTCCGGACTGAAGCGGTAACTGGAGCGGGTTGAGGAGGAGCTCGGCCTCGTGAAGAAGCAGCTGGAGGATAGCCAAGGTATGTAGGAACCTGTGGGTACATTTCTAAAAAATGAGTAGTCCAACCGGACTAAAGTGTCATAAACTTTATTAGGGGCCACGACCGAGGTGGCGGCCCTTATGAAGGCGCTAGCCGAGGCCGAGGACAAAGCAGCCAAGGAACGCGCCTTGCGCGAGAAGCACGAGCCACGGGTTGGCGAGGCGCGATAGAGAGGTTTGAGTCCTTGGAGCGCGATTGTAAGATGCAAGAGTCCGAATTGGCGAAGACCCGCCAGAGCGCGCAGGAGGCACGAGCCGAAGCCCAGAGCGCCCTCCAGGAAATCCAGACGGCCAAGAAGATTAAGGCGGGTAAATCTTTCACCATGCATAGCAAGTGTGTAGAAGAAACGTTCCTTGTACTTATCCTGAATTTGGATTTTCCAGGGGCGTTTACTGATCTGCCGCACAGTGTGGCAAATGCTGTCAAGCATTATAGAGCCAAAGAAGGGATGTCTACGGAGAAGCTGTTCTGGTCCCAATATCTGGGATCCGAACATCCGGTGCCCTTCAGCGACTAGCTAAAGCAGTTGGTCGAGCCGCATTGGTTGGTAGAGCTAGCCATGAAGGACCTGATAGTCCAGCTGTGGCATGCCGATCCTATACCTAGCAGCTACATTGGGCTTGTGCAACGGCTTGTGAGTGCCTGTCCGCGGCTTGAAGCTGTGAAGCGATCGGTCTGTATTGAAGGTGTGCATATGGCCTTTGCCCGCGTCAAGACGCATTGGGCAAAGTTGGATGCCAAGAAGCTGATGACCGAGGGACTGCCGGAGGGCAAGGAGCATCGTCGACCTGAGTATTATTTTGAAGGTGTCCTGGAGGGGTCCCGCCTTGTGGCGGAGCAATGTTCAAAGGATATCATATTCCCATGAGAACATGTGTATTACCTTGCCCTGTAATATGGAACAATGGTGTTTATGTAGTATAATGCTTATGATTTAAATTTACCTCCTGTGCGGCCGTTTATTAATTCTGAGGGTTGACCAGTCGTTGGCTTCTACCCCCATGTAGATAGTACGGGGGTGTTCGGGATAAATCTAAACACTCTTTACTCCACATTCTGGTCCTTAAAGGAGGTGTTTAGTGCAACGAACAAGGCAATCAGACTATGCGGCCTTTACCGCCCTCACTTAGCCATAGGAGTTTGACAATTAAGAAAGTTGATGAAGTCCCTGGTATTCGAAAGACCGAACTAGGGGCGCTATGCACGCCTAATCGGGGGAACCGATTCTTCGCAAGAAGCGGAAAAGAATCTCTAACAATTTGGGACCTCTCGAACAGCTGACCGGCTCTTGCCACATCATGACAGTCAGTTTTCGGCTTTCTCTACTGAGGTGCTCGTCCGGAAGAACCGGGACACAATCAAAGTAGTTCTCCCTTTACTATCCTAGCCGATATAGCGGAACGTAAGGTAGCAAGCACAAGAGCCGGGCAACCCAACTATTGACCAAAGATATGATTCTGAGCCGATGCATATAATGCTATAAGTTCGGGGTGCCGAACTATACTATAAAAGTGTCCGGACTTTTTATTGCCGTAGTGTTGGGTGTAATGAAGCCCCTGGCATAGTAATACGTACCATGGTGTACGTGTGCAGTGAGTAATTAATACTGAGGTGAGTAAACATAAAATGAAATAATAAGCTAACGCTACTGTGTATTCACCATTGTGATGTAACTACTACGTCAAGGCATACTTTGTACAAGTAATGCGATAAGCAAGTAGGGCTATTTAACATGCCGCAACCAAGGGCGAGCTACGTGCGGGTATGAAAAGCAAGTATGGCAATCATTTAGTAGAGACCACCTGGGGATTCCCTTGTAAGCCAGAGCTCCTTGCCTCCTTGGTGTGTTCTACAAGCGGGTTGTCCGCATAGGCCTCCAAAAGAGAAAAAAACCGTAAAAAAGAAAAAGTAAAAGCATGCGAATCCCCGGGTCGGTCGAGCCGTACAGTGGATCGCAAATGAGTTATGCCTCCGTCAATTTCCATGGGGTTTTCAGTGTGTGGTTTATGTACGCGCAGTATTACTGCCATTGCCTCCTCGGGGCTGGGACGGAGGTCAAATTGCTAATTCGGCTCTTGACGAGTCGAGCTGTCCTGCTGCAGTGTGGTCCGGACCCTCTTGATGATGTCCAGGGGCTCGGCAGCCGGATTATAATGCTGCTTGAGAAGGCCGCTCTGTACTTCTGCTGCTAGGGCGGCAGTGTGCTCCTCTGTACAGAGGGAGCGTTCCGTGTATCCATTTACTGTAATGATGCCACGTGGGCCGGGCATCTTGAGCTTGAGATAAGCGTAATGTGGCACCGCATTGAATCTAGCGAATGCGGTTCGTCCGAGCAGGGCGTGATAGCTGATACGTCTCCAACGTATCTATAATTTTTGATTGTTCCATGCTATTATATTATCAACCTTGGATGTTTTATATGCATTTATATGCTATTTTATCTGATTTTGGGGACTGACCAATTAACCTAGAGCGCAGTGCCAGTTTCTGTTTTTTCATTGTTTTAGAGTATCGCAGAAAAGGAAAATCAAACGGAGTCCAATTGACCTGAAACTTCACGAAACTTATTTTTGGACCAGAAGAAGCCCATGGAGTATCGGAGATGGACCAGAAGAGTCCCGGACCCCCCTGGGCGCGCCCCCCTACCTCATGGACAGCCTGGAGATCCACCGACGTATTTCTTCCTCCTATATATATCCATATACCCTAAAAACTTCGAGGAGCGGGATAGATCGGGAGTTCCGCCGCCAGAAGCCTCCGTAGCCACCGAAAACCAATCTAGACCCGTTTCGGCACCCTGCCGGAGGGGGGAATCCCATAGGAGTTTTGGTTGAGGTGACATTGGAGTATCTAGGTGACATTAGGGTTTTGGTTGATTTGTGTCTTAAGGTGTTATTCTAGTACGAACTCTATGATAGATCAATCAGAAAGGATAACTTTGAGGTGGTTTCGTACCCTACCATAATCTCTTCGTTTGTTCTCTGCTATTAGTGACTTTGGAGTGACTCTTTCTTGCATGTTGAGGGATAGTTATATGATCCAATTATGTTATTATTGTTGAGAGAACTTGCACTAGTGAAAGTATGAACCCTAGGCCTAATTTCCTAGCATTGCAATACCATTTACGCTCACTTTTATCATTAGTTACCTTGTTGTTTTTATATTTTCAGATTACAAAAACCTATATCTACCATCCATATTGCACTTGTATCACCATCTCTTCCCCGAACTAGTGCACCTATACAATTTACCATTGTATTGGGTGTGTTGGGGACATAAGAGACTCTTTGTTATTTGGTTGCAGGGTTGTTTGAGAGAGACCATCTTCATCCTACCCCTCCCACGGATTGATAAACCTTAGGTCATCCACTTGAGGGAAATTTGCTACTGTCCTACAAACCTCTGCATTTGTAGGCCCAACAACGTCTACAAGAAGAAGGTTGTGTAGTAGACATCAATAGCTGCTACGAAATGGGACGATATCGAAGATTAGTTCTTCGCTTCGGAAGTTATCCGGGGAACCGAATACTACCTCCAGTGTTATTGAGCCCGTACAACGGGCCTCTACACCTGGTATGACTCCTTTAAAGGTAGTCTTCGTGGGCTTGACCCGTGAAGGGTTGACGCTCATTTTACGTATTGTATCCTGATAGAGCAGGTTGAGGCTGCTACCACCGTCCATTAGGACTCATGTCAAATGAAATCCGTCGATGATTGGGTCGAGGACCAGTGCGGCTGAACCGCCGTGGCGAATGCTGGTTGGATGATCTCGGCGGTCAAAGGTGATCGGAAATGACAACCACGGATTGAATTTTGGGGCGACTGGCTCTAACACATAGACGTCCCTAAGTGCGCGCTTGCGCTCCCTTTTGGGGATGTGTGTAGCGTATATTATGTTCAGCGCTTTGACTTGAGGGGGGAATTTCTTTTGCTCCCCAGTGTTCAGCCGCCGGGGCTCCTCGTCATCGTCCTCGCTCTGTGATTCTCCTTCCTTGTTTCTGCTGTTGACCTTGCTGGCTTGTTTAAATACCCGGCAATCTCTGTTAGTATGGTTGGTCGGTTTGTCTGGGGTGCCATGTATCTAGCAAGGATGATCAAGTATGCGGTCCAAGCTGGATGGTCCTCCGCTGCTCCTTTTATAGGGCTTCTTTCGCTGGCCGGACTCGGAGCCACTGAATCCGGCGTGAACTGTAGTGTCATTGGCGTTATCGCCATTGCTTTGGCGTTTGTGTCTGTTGTGCCGGAGCTTGCCGGTGCTGTTTTTGGCCTCGGAGGGGCCTGTTTCATTGGCTGTGTTTGTACTGCGAGCCAGCCAACTATCCTCTCCCGCGCAAAAGCGGGTCATAAGTGCCGTGAGGGCTGCCATGGATCTCTGCTTGTCCTGGCCGAGGTGGCGGGCAAGCCATTCGTCCCGGATGCTGTGCTTAAAGGCCGCTAGGGCTTCAGCGTCCGGACAGTCGACGATCTGGTTTTTTTGGTTAGGAACCTAGTCCAGAATTTTTTGGCTGATTCTCTAGATTGTTGAACTATGTAGCTTAAGTCATCGGCATCGGGTGGCCGGACAATAACCCTGGAAATTGTCGAGGAAGGCCTCTTCCAAGTCCTCCCAGCTACCGATGGAGTTCTCAGGCAGACTATTTAGCCAGTGTCGAGCTGGTCCTTTGAGCTTTAATGGAAGGTATTTGATGGCATGGAGGTCATCTCCTCGGGCCATGTGTATGTGAAAAATAAAATCTTCGATCCACACTGCGGGGTCGGTTGTTCCGTTGTATGATTCAATATTGATAGGCTTGAACCCCTCGGGGAATTCATGATCCAACACCTCATCTGTGAAGTAGAGAGGGTGTGCGGCGCCTCTATAGCGGGCTGTGTCGCGGCGTATCTCCGACAACGTCCGTCTGTGGTTATCGTCCCGGTGTGATTAAGTTTGCAACGTACGAATAGGTAGCTGTCGTCCCGAGTATGGAAACGTACTCGCGATCCGTATATAGATCTGGTGTGTCCTGCTCTATTGTCCAATTCCCGCCGAAGATCGTATGTATGGTCCCGAGCTGGTCTGTCCCTGTTTTTGTGAGGCGGTGCGGTGGGCTGCTGTTCGGTCTGAGTTGCCGTTTTATCCCGACCGCAGGGTGGTCGGTCCGCATTGTGCGAGGGAGGTATGGGATCTATTGCCTCCTCATCGAACTGAGGTAGCAGTCTGCGTTTTGGGTACCTCTTGGCTGGGCGCTTGAGGCCGTATTCCTCAGCTGTCAGGACATCAGTTCATCTGTCGACGAGCAGGTCTTGTTCAACTTGTAGCTGCTGTTGTTTCTTTTTCAGGCTTCTTGCAGTGGCTATGAGCTGAAGCTTAAAGCGCTCTTGCTTGAGAGGATCCTCAGGCACGATGAAGTCTTTGTTGCCAAGGCTTGTCTCCTCCTTGGAGGGTGGATGGCGACTATCATCCTCTGAGTCATCCTCTATGGCCTGTTCGTCAGGGTTGTTTTGCCTGCTATCGTGTTCCTGTTCGGATGTAGCCCCGACATGGCCTTCATTGTTTTCGGCGTCGCCCGGAGTACTATTTTTTCTGGTGCCAGTGTTGCCATCCTTTGAGCGGCGGGGCTTAGAGCGGTGTTTGGGCCACCGGCGCTTGGACTGTGTCTCGGAGATTTTATTCGCGTCTGGCTCTTCTTTGTCGTCGCCCGATCCTTTAGGTGTATCAACCATGTACACGTCATATGAAGAGGTAGCCGTCCAACGTCTAGTAAATGGCGGGTCTTGGCCTTGCTCCTCGTCGGCATCGTCGTCCATACCGTCGATGTCTTCGGAGCCATAGTCAAGCACGTCGGTTAAGTCATCGACGGTGGCTATGAAGTGGGTGGCGGGTGGGGAGCAAAATTCCTCATCATCCATCTCTAGGTCGAACCGGACATGGTTCGGCTGTGAGTCCTTCTCCAAGGACAAATTCTTTAAAGATTTCAGTATGTCACCCCAAGGCGAGTGCTGGAAAACGTCAGCGGCGCTGAACTCGAAGATCGATAACCGATCTAGCTTGGTGTCTGCGGGCGTACACAGTCAGGAACTTATAGCCGGAGACGAGTCCGAAGTTCCGTTAAAGTGAATATTGCAGGGCGTCGAGTCCATGTGCGGCTCCAACGCCACGGACTCTGCGGCCTCGGATGGCTCGATCTGCTTCGGCTCTAAGGTCATTGCAGCCGCAGGGACCATCTCCTGGGTGTCATTCGATGACAGATTTAAGTCATGTTCATCGGGATGAGAGGGAGCGATCGCTGCGGGTTCAAATCCCTCGAACATCAAGTCTTTATGGATATCCACGGCATAGTTCAAGCTTCCGAATCTGACCTGATGGCCAGGGGCGTAGCTGTCGATCTGCTCCAGATGGCCAAGCGAGTTGGCCCGCAGTATGAAGCCACCGAATACGAAGATCTTTCCGGGGAGGAAGGTTCCTCTTTGGACAGCGTCATTATTGACGATTGAAGGGGCCATCGAACCTTTTGTCGACGGCACAGCGGAACTCTCAATGAAAGCACCAATGGCGGTGTCAAAACCGGCGGATCTTGGGTAGGGGGTCCTGAACTATGCGTCTAGGATCGATGCGTCTAGGATCGTAATGAGTATTACCATCGATCCTAGACGCATAGTTCAGGACCCCCTACCCGAGATCCGCTGGTTTTGACACCGACAACCCACAAGTACCTTCGGGCAGTACTCAGGGGATTGCAAAGTCACATGTCCCTTCTATCCGTGCATACCTCGGGTGCCGGATTCTCAAACCCAGAACCTCGCAGAGGCATTTCCGCCTGGAAATTCCTCGTCTCTAATTCTTTCTCCCGATTTCATTTCTGGGGGAACACTACCAACTTTATTTCCCTCGATCCAGTACATCTACCCCGATACAAATTTCAACTCCGATTCCATCCGAGGCTGCAGAGTCCGCAGCGTTGGAGCCTCACATGGACTCGACGCCCTGGAATATTCGCTTTAACGGAACTTCGGACTCGTCTCCGGCTATAAGTTCCAGACTGTGTACGCCCGCAGGCATCGAGCTAGATCGGTTATCGATCTTCGAGTTCAGCGCCGCTGACGTTTTCCAGCACTCGCCTTGGGGTGACGTACTGAAATCTTTAAAGAATTTGTCCTTGGAGAAGGACTCACAGCCGAACCATGTCCGGTTCGAGCTAGAGATGGATGATGAGGAATTTTGCTCCCCACCCGCCACCCACTTCATAGCCGCCGTCGATGACTTAACCGACGTGCTTGACTATGGCTCCAAAGACATCGACGGTATGGACGATGATGCCGATGAGGAGCACGGCCAAGACCCGCCATTTACTGGACATTGGACGGCTACCTCTTCATATGACGTGTACATGGTTGATACACCTAAAGGATCCGGTGACGACAAAGAAGAGCCAGACGTGAATAAAACCTCTGAGACACAGTCCAAGCGCCGACGGCCCAAACACCGCTCTAAGCCCCGCCGCTCAAAGGACGGCAACACTGGCACCGGAAAAAATAGTACTCCGGGCGACGCCGAAAACAATGAAGGCCATGTCGGGGCTACATCCGAACAGGAACACGACAGCAGGCAAAACAACCCTGACGAACAGGCCATAGAGGATGACTCGGAGGATGATAGTCGCCATCGACCCTCCGAGGAGGAGAAAAGCCTTGGCAACGAAGACTTCATCGTGCCTGAGGATCCTCTCGAGCAAGAGCGCTTTAAGCTTCAGCTCATAGCCACTGCAAGAAGCCTGAAAAAGAAACAACAGCAGCTTCAGCAAGCTGAACAAGACCTGCTCATCGACAGATGAACTGATGTCCTGACAGCTGAGGGATACAGCCTCAAGCGCCCAACCAAGAGGTACCCAAAACGTAGACTGCTACCTCATTTCGATGAGGAGGCAACAGATCCCATACCTCCCTTGCACAATGCGGACCGACCACCCTACGGTCGGGATAAAACGACAACTCAGACCAAACAGCAGCCCGCCCCACCGCCTTGCAAAAACAGGGACAGACTAGCTCGGGACCATACATACGATCTTCAGTAGGAATTGGACAATAGAGCAGGACACACCAGATCTATATACGGATCGCGAGGACGTTTCCATACTCGGGACAATAGCTACCTATTCGGATGTGACAAACTTAATCACACCCGGGCCGATAACCACAGACGGACGTTGTCGGAGGTACGCCGCGGCACGGCCCGCTATAGAGGCGCCGCACACCCTCTCTGCTTCACAGACGAGGTGCTGGATCATGAATTCCCTGAGGGGTTCAAGCCTATCAATATTGAATCATATGACGGAACAACCGACCCCTCAGTGTGGATCGAAGATTTTATTCTTCACATACACATGGCCCGAGGAGATGACCTCCATGCCATCAAATACCTCCCATTAAAGCTCAAAGGACCAGCTCGACACTGGCTAAATAGTCTGCCTGAGAACTCCATCGGTAGCTGGGAGGACTTGGAAGAGGCCTTCCTCGACACTTTCCAGGGTACATATGTCCGGCCACCCGATGCCGATGACTTAAGCTACATAGTTCAACAATCTGGAGAATCAGCTAGAAAATTCTAGACTAGGTTCCTAACAAAAAAAACAGATCATCGACTGTCCGGACGCTGAAGCCCTAGCGGCCTTTAAGCACAGCATCCGGGACGAATGGCTTGCCCGCCACCTCGGCCAGGACAAGTCGAGATCCATGGCAGCCCTCACGGCACTTATGACCCGCTTTTACGCGGGAGAGGATAGTTGGCTGGCTCGCACTACAAACACAGCCAACGAAACAGGCCCCTCCGAGGCCAAAAACAGCACCGGCAAGCTCCAGCGCAACAGACACAAACGCCAAAGCAATGGCGATAACGCCGATGACACTACAGTTCATGCCGGATTCAGTAGCTCCGAGTCCGGCCAGCGAAAGAAGCCCTATAAAAGGAGCAGCGGAGGACTATCCAGCTTGGACCGCATACTCGATCGTCCTTGCCAGATACATGGCACCCCAGACAAACCGACCAACCATACTAATAGCGATTGCCGGGTATTTAAACAAGCCAGCAAGGTCAACAGCAGAAACAAGGAAGGAGAATCACACAACGAGGACGATGACGAGGAGCCCCAGCAGCTGAACACTGGGGAGCAAAAGAAATTTCCCCCTCAAGTCAAAGCGGTGAACATAATATACGCTACACACATCCCCAAAAGGGAGCGCAAGCGCGCACTTAGGGACGTCTATGTGTTAGAGCCAGTCGCCCTGAAATTCAATCTGTGGTTGTCATTTCCGATCACCTTTGACCGCCGAGATCATCCAACCAGCATTCGCCACGGCGGTTCAGCCGCACTGGTCCTCGACCCAATCATCGACGGATTTCACCTGACACAAGTCCTAATGGACGATGGCAGCAGCCTCAACCTGCTCTATCAGGATACAGTACGTAAAATGAGCGTCAAGCCCTCATGGGTCAACCCATGAAGACTACCTTTAAAGGAGTCATACAAGGCGTAGAGGCTCGTTGTACTGGCTCAATAACACCGGAGGTAGTATTCGGTTCCCTGGATAACTTCCGAAGCGAAGAACTAATCTTCGATATCGTCCCATTTCGTAGCGACTATTGATGTCTACTACACAACCTTCTTCTTGTAGACGTTGTTGGGCCTACAAGTGCAGAGGTTTGTAGGACAGTAGCAAATTTCCCTCAAGTGGATGACCTAAGGTTTATCAATCCGTGGGAGGCGTAGGATGAAGATGGTCTCTCTCAAACAACCCTGCAACCAAATAACAAAGAGTATCTTATGTCCCCAAGACACCCAATACAATGGTAAACTGTATAGGTGCACTTGTTCGGTGAAGAGATGGTGATACAAGTGCAATATGGATGGTAGATATAGGTTTTTGTAATCTGAAAATATAAAAACAGCAAGCTAACTAATGATAAAAGTGAGCGTAAACGGTATTGCAATGCTAGGAAATAAGGCCTACGGTTCATACTTTCACTAGTGCAAGTTCTCTCAACAATAATAACATAATTGGATCATATAACTATCCCTCAACATGCAAGAAAGAGTCACTCCAAAGTCACTAATAGCAGAGAACAAACGAAGAGATTATGGTAGGGTACGAAACCACCTCAAAGTTATCGTTTCTGATCGATCTATCATAGAGTTCGTACTAGAATAACACCTTAAGACACAAATCAACCAAAACCCTAATGTCACCTAGATACTCCAATGTCACCTCAAGTATCCGTGGGTATGATTATACGATATGCATCACACAATCTCAGATTCATCTATTCAACCAACACAAAAGTACTTCAAATAGTGCCCCAAAGTTTCTACCGGAGAGTCAAGATGAAAACATGTGCCAACCCCTATGCATAGGTTCATGGGCGGAACCCGCAAGTTGATCACCAAAACATACATCAAGTGAATCAATAGAATACCCCATTGTCACCACGGGTATCCCACACAAGACATACATCAAGTGTTCTCAAATCCTTAAAGACTCAATCTGATAAGATAACTTCAAAGGGAAAACTCAATCCATTACAAGAGAGTAGAGGGGGAGAAACATCATAAGATCCAACTATAATTGAAAAAGCTCGCGATACATCAAGATCGTACCACCTCAAGAACACGAGAGAGAGAGAGAGAGAGAGAGAGAGAGAGAGAGATCAAACACATAGCTACTGGTACATACCCTCAGCCCCGAGGGAGAACTACTCCCTCCTCATCATGGAGAGCACCGGTATGATGAAGATGGCTACGGGAGAGGGATTCCCCCCTCCGGCAGGGTGCCGGAACGGGTCTAGATTGGTTTTCGGTGGCTACGGAGGCTTATGCCAGCGGAACTCCCGATCTATCCTACGGTGGCTACGGAGGCTTATGGATATATAGGAGGAAGAAATACGTCGGTGGATCTCCAGGCTGTCCACGAGGCAGGGGGCGCGCCCCCCACCCTCGTGGGCAGCCCAGGACTCTTCTGGTCCATCTCCGATACTCTGTGGGCTTCTTCTGGTCCAAAAATAAGTTTCGTGAAGTTTCAGGTCAATTGGACTCCGTCTGATTTTCCTTTTCTGCGATACTCTAAAACAATGAAAAAACAGAAACTGACACTGCGCTCTAGGTTAATTGGTTAGTCCCCAAAATCATATAAAATAGCATATAAATGCATATAAAACATCCAAGGTTGATAATATAATAGCATGGAACAATCAACAAATTATAGATACGTTGGAGACGTATCAGCTATCACGCCCTGCTCGGACGAACCGCATTCGCTAGATTCAATACGGTGCCACATTACGCTTATCTCAAGCTCAAGATGCCCGGCCCACGTGGCATCATTACAGTAAATGGAAACATGGAACGCTTCCTCCGTACAGAGGAGCACACTGCCGCCCTAGCAGTAGAAGTACAAAGCGGCCTTCTCAAGCAGCATTATAATCTGGCTACCGAGCCCCTGGACATCATCAAGAGGGTCCGGACCACACTGCAGGAGGACAGCTCGGCTCGTCAAGAGCCGAATTAGCAATTTGACCTCCGTCCCGGCCCCGAGGAGGCAATGGCACTAATACCACGCGTACATAAACCACACACTAAAAACCCCATGGGAATTGACGGAGGCATAACTCGTTTGTATTCCACTGTACGGGTCGACCGACCCTGGGATTCGCATGCTTTTACTTTTTCTTTTTTATGGTTTTTTTTCTTTTGGAGGCCTATGCGGACAACCCGCTTGTAGAACACACCAAGGAGGCAAGGAGCTCTGGCTTACAAGGGAATTCCCAGGTGGTCTCTACTAAACGATTGCCATACTTGCTTTTCATACCCGCACATAGCTCGCCCTTGGTTGCGGCATGTTAAATAGCCCTACTTGCTTATCGCATTACTTGTACAAAGTATGCCTTGACGTACTAGTTACATCACAATGGTGAATACATGGTAGCGTTAGCTTATTATTTCATTTTTCTGTTTACTCACCTCGGTATTAATTACTCACTGCACACATACAAGATGGTACGTATTACTATGCCAGGGGCTTCATTACACCCAACACTACGGCAATAAAAAGTTCGAACACTTTTATAGTATAGTTCGGCACCCCGAACTTATAGCATTATATGCATCGGCTCCGAATAATATCTTTGGTCAATAGTTGGGTTGCCCGGCTCCTGTGCTTGCTACCTTACGTTCTGCTATATCGGCTAGGGTAGTAAAGGGAGACCTACTGCGATTGTGTCCCGGTTCTTCCGGACGAGCACCTCAGTAGAGAAAGCTGAAAACTGACTGTCATGATGCGGCGAGAGCCGGTCAGCTATTCGAGAGGTCCCAAATCGTTAGAGATTCTTTTCCGCTTCTTGCGAAGAATCGGTTCCCCCAATTAGGCGTGCATAGCGCCCCTAGTTCGGTCTTCCGAATACCAGGGGCTTCATCAACTTTCTTAATTGTCAAACTCCTATGGCTAAGTGAGGGCGGTAAAGGCCGCATAGTCTGATTGCCTTGTTCGTTGCACTAAACACCTCCTTTAAGGACCAGAATGTGGAGTAAAGAGTGTTTAGATTTATCCCGAACACCTCCTTTAAGAAGCCGACGACTGGTCAACCCTCAGAGTTAATAAACGGCCGCACAGGAGGTAAATTTAAATCATAAGCATTATACTACATAAACACCATTGTTCCATATTACAGGGCAATGTAATACACATGTTCTCATGGGAATATGATATCCTTCGAACATTGCTCCGCCACAAGGCGGGACCCCTCCAAGATACCTTCAAAATAATACTCGGGTCGACGATGCTCCTTGCCCTCCGGTGGTCCCTCGGTCATCAGCTTCTTGGCATCCAGCTTTGCCCAATGCGTCTTGACGCGGGCAAAGGCCATATGCGCACCTTCAATACAGACGGACCGCTTCACGGCTTCAAGTCACGGACATGCACTCACAAGCCGCTGCACAAGCCCGAAGTAGCTGCTAGGTATAGGATCGGCATGCCATAGCCGGACTATCAGGTCCTTCATGGCTAGCTCTGCCAACCTATGCAGCTCGACCAACTGCTTTAGCTGGTCGCTGAAGGGCACCGGATGTTCGGATCCCAGATATTGGGACCAGAACAGCTTCTCCGTAGACATCCCTTCTTCGGCTCTATAATGCTCGGCAGCATTTGACACACTGTGCGGCAGATCTGTAAACGCCCCTGGAAAATCCAAATTCAGGATAAGTACAAGGAACGTTTCTTCTACACACTTGCTATGCATGGTGAAAGATTTACCCGCCGTAATCTTCTTGGCCGCCTGAATTTCCTGGAGGGCGCTCTGGGCTTCGGCTCATGCATCCTGCGCGCTCTGGCGGGTCTTCGCCAATTCGGACTCTTGCACCTTACAATCGCGCTCCAAGGACTCAAACCTCTCTATCGCGCCCTGGAGCTGTTGCTGCGCCTCGCCAACCCGGGCCTCGTGCTTCTCGCGCAAGGCGCGTTCCTTGGCCGCTTTATCCTCGTCCTCGGCTAGCGCCTTCTTAAGGGCCACCACCTTGGTCGTGGCCCCTAATAAAGTTTATGACACTTTAGTCCGGTTGGACTACTCATTTTTTCGAAATGTACCCACAGGTTCCTGGATACCTTGGCTATCCTCCAGCTACTTCTTCACGAGGCCGAGCTCCTCCTCGGCCCGCTCCAGTTTCCGCTTCAATCCGGAAACTTTCGCAGCATGAATTATGGCAGCCTGCAGCGATACCTGCTTGTTCACATAGACAACTCATGTTAGACTCCTGTGTTATTTATTCTCGATCCTCTATTTGGCTTTCTCCTCCCGAACACCAAACAGAGCATCAGGGGCTACTGTCTCTACGGTGATATTTTTCCTACAATCACATTACTTACCTAAAAGCCCGTTAGAAGGCTAGTGCAGGCCTCGGTCAGTCCGCTTTTGACAAACTGAACCTTCTCTATTACCATGTCCATAAGGACACGATGCTCATCTACGATAGAGGCGCCTCGTAGCGCCTCCAGCAGATTATCCAGTGCCTCTGGTTGGACAGAGGTCACCGGTGGAACAGGCACATTCCCTCCTTGGGGGGAATGCCGTTCGCTGGACCCCGGAGCCATGTAGATCTCCGGAATGGTATCCGGCTGAGGCCCGAAGGGAACTCGGGCCCCGTCACTAGTCCCCGTGGGGACTTTTTCCCCCATATATGCGGCGGCCAAGGAGTCATCCTGGGACGTCACCCCGATGGTCTCCGGAATCTCCCCCGGACCTGGGAAAGTCTTTTTGGACACCACCTCGTCATCACCCTTGGGTGAGATGGAATGAGCAGGTGGCGGAGACATGCTAGCCATCTCCTTCAAGTCCAGCGAATCCTCTGTCGAGGATCGCGGGGAGCCATCGCGTGCCGGACTGCAATGACAAGGTTTAAGATGTATCAATATTACAAACCGAGAAGGCCAGATGTTTTTGATTCTGGTACTCACGAGGCGGCCCGAGGCTTGGTCCGGCGAGGTCGCTTCGGACTGCTATCAACATCCCACGCAGAGTTATCCGTGAGGGAGCCTCTCCCCCTCTTGGGCGCCTCCGCCTCCAAACTCGTGGAGGCCTCCCTTCTCTCCCTTCCTCTCGCAGGAGGGGAGTCACCTCCCTCCTCGTCGTCATCATCGGTGGCTGAGGGGTCTGTCTCATCGTCAGACGAGATGACCAAGGTGCTCCTTCGGCAAAGCCCACTCATGGTCCCCTTGGCCGTGGTTTTGACCTTCTTCTCCGGCACGTCGTAAGGCGCAGGAAATAGCATCTCCGTAAGGAGTGGGGTTTCTTCGTCTTCGGGCAGCGGAGTCGGACTATTAATCTGTCCCGCTAGGTCGACCCATGCCTGAAAAACAAATTGATAAGAAGGCTTAGTATCCTCCCTTGAGGTGTGTCCTTAAAGACTATACCTTGATGGCCTACCAAATTGGCCTGACGCTTAGAGTTGAGCCCGTGATCTTTGGTCAAGGGTGGCGGCGTCTCGCTGCCCTTGAAGAGCACCTTCCAGATATCTTCGTGCGTCGTGCCAAAAAGCCTTAACAGCATCTGGTGCTCGGCCGAATCGAACTCCCACAAATAATAGGTCCGGCGCTGACATGGAAGGATCCGGCGTACAAGCATGACCTGGATCACATCAACAAGCTTGATCTTCCGGGTTATCATATTCTGGAGGCACGTTTGGAGCCCCGTGATCTCTTCCAAAGATCCCCAGGTGAGGCCCTTCTCTTGCCAGGAGGTAAGCCGCATCGGGACTCCGGATCGGAATTTGGGAGCCGCCGCCCAGTTGGTGTCACGTGGCTCGGTGATATAGAACCATCCCGATTGCCATCCCTTCACCGTCTCTACGAAGGAGCCTTTGAGCCAGGTGGTATTGGGCATCTTGCCCACCATGGCACCTCCGCACTCGGCCTGTCGGCCGCGCACCACCTTTGGCTTTACATATAAAGTCTTCAGCCATAGGCCAAAGTGAGGTGGGATGCGGAGAAAGACTTCGCACACAACTATGAATGCGGGGATATTGAGGATAAAGTTGGGGGCCAGATCGTGGAAGTCCAACCCATAGTAAAACATCAATCCATGGACAAAGGATGAAGAGGGAATCCCAGCCCACGGATGAAGTGTGTGATAAACACAACCCTCTCATGGGGCTCGGGGGTAGGGACGATTTGCCCTTTTTCCGGGAGTCGGTGAGCAATCTCCTTGGCTAAATAGCCGGCCTCCCGGAGCTCCGTGATGTCCTTCTTCTCAACGAAGGAGGCCATCCACTTGCCTCCAGCTCCGGATCCGGACATGATTGGAGTGCCTTCTCAAAAGAGGAAAAGCTAAAGCTTGGACGCTAGAGCTCGAGGACGGAAAGAAGGAAGATGAAGAAGGGTGTGGGTAAAGGGAGAGTGTTCTTATCCCCTTATAAAGGCCGCAAATATCGAGCGCCTCCCCACTCGTCCTAAAAACTCGCCTATTCCCAAGGGCTGTATAAATGGCAAGGTTGGGTTACCCATGCCCGCATTGATGAGAATCCCACGATAAGGGGACGCGATCTCTCCTTTGACAAGACGTGCCAATGGCAACCGCGTCTCGAAACATGGAGCGACAGACGAAAAGCGGTTCAAAATTATGACCGAACAAACGCAATGTCGTGTTGTAAAAAGCTGTCAGCGGATAGAACTCGCGTGAAAATATATATTCTCTTTGCGGTGGTGTGTGGTATGTGACAAGTCCGGATACTATCGTTGCATCCGAAGACTATCTTGGAGTTCGGAGAAAGGGGAACCCGCCTTGCAATTCCGAAGACAATCTGCATGCCGGACTCCTCGTCATTGAAAGCCAGGTTCAGGGGCTACTGAGGGAGTCCTGGACTAAGGGGTCCTCAGGCGTCCGGCCTGTTATCCTTTGGGCCGGACTGATGGGTTGTGAAGACATGAAGGCCGAAGACTGCACCGTGTCCGGATTGGACTCTACTTGGCGTGGAAGGCAAGCTTGGCGACCGAAGATTCCTTCTTATGTAACCGACTCCATGTAAACCCTAGATCCCCTCGGTGTCTATATAAACCGAAGGGGATAGTCCAGAAAGGACACCACATATACTCATTACCATACCCATATAGGCTAGACTTCTAGGGTTTAGCCATTATGATCTCGTGGTAGATCAACTCTTGTAATACTCATATTCATCAAGATCAATCAAGCAGGAAGTAGGGTATTACCTCCATAGAGAGGGCCCGAATCTGGGTAAACATCATGTCCCCCGTCTCCTGTTACCATCGATCCTAGGCGCACAGTTCGGGACCCCCTACCCGTGGTCCGCCGGTTTTGACACCGACAACCCACAAGTACCTTCGGGCAGTACTCGGGGGAATGCAAAGTCACATGTCCCTTCTATCTGTGCATACCCCGGGTGCCGGATTCTCAAACCTAGAACCTCGCAGAGGCATTTCCGCCTGGAAATTCCTCGTCTCTAATTCTTTCTCCCGATTTCATTTCTAGGGGAACACTACCAACTTTATTTCCCTCGATCCAGTACATCTACCCCGATACAAATTTCAACTCCGATTCTACCTTAACACACTCTTTTGTGGAGCAATCCACGAAATTTTTCCTCGGTGTGATGACCGAGCTGGTGCAGCCACCTCGCCTGCACCTGGACCCCATCACCACCATCTTCTGTGCCTTCGTGGCAGAGGCAAGTCGCCACCCCATGCCACCGCCACACGTGATTCCTCCATCGGCGTAAAGTGACGGAGGATCAAGCGTGGCGGAGGACCATGCAGTGCACCATCTTCTCCCGCATCTCGAGCACCAGCACCCAGCCGGGCGTTCTCCTGATCCCGATCATTCCTGATGAGAGTCAACAGGAGGATCGACGAGCCGATGAGCGTTCCCAGCAGCACCGCGAGGAACAACCGCAGACGGCCAAGAAAATTTCTTCGCCGAAGGAGCTCGGCTCGATCTCGTCCAAACCAAAGAGGTAGTAGAGCGGCATTGTGTTGGTGTGCTGGAGGAGAGCTGCGCTGTCGTCTTTTATAGCCCAACCCCGGTGTACGATGAGCGAGGTCCAGGAGAACCTCTCGTCGCTCGATCACCGGCGTCCAGGAGGCGAATCCGCGAGCAGTGCCGACAAGGTGCTGGCCCGCGACGTGATTGCTCGCTGCACCGGCGCCGTGCACGCCGCGCACTACGGCACTAGGGTCCTCATCGCCCTAGGAGCTAGATGCGCGCTGCGCCACGCCGCACGCGGAGCAGCGATGAAGAAGAAGCAGCAAACCAGAGGTAGAAGAAGGAGGCTGCCAGTGGGCCCTGGCCCCACGTGTCAGCAGGTGAAACCACTATTCATTGGGTGCATCCAGTATTTTTTGGGAGTATGATCTTGAGTGCCCCTAGCTGTGGATACATCCAGGTTTGCCCTGTCCCTTCCCGGGTATACCAATTATCGGTGCCCCTATCTCGTTTGAAGTTGACCAAAGGGTTAAAATTAACCCCGAGGTTTTTCCCCAGAATGGTTATTCTTTCATTTGTGTTGTAACCCTAGAAATCTCGAGGACGAGATTCTTTTTAAGGGGGGAAGAGTTGTAACAGCCTCAAAATTGGGTTATCAATTTTTGTGCTGTTATTCCTTCCTGGCACTCATGTTTCAAAAATTTCTCCTGGTTTGCTGGATGACTCTGACAATTCTTGTCATTTTCAACCTTTCAAAAACCTTGCTCATGTATTTGTCAGTGGGCAAGCCTTCATCTGCATCATCCCAACCCTCACAAACACTAATTCCAAATTTTTGGAATTTGGATATGCCCTTTATGCTTACAAAGGAGCCATCATTTTCCTTGATCTGTTGATCCTCCCAATTGTTCCCAGAGATCCTCATATCTTTCTGATCCTTGCATGTGCAAAACTATTGCTAAGTCCCATGCAATATTTTTGAATTGTGATTTATTCCTTTTCTTGCCTTTCTGAGGAATAAAATCCAAAGGCATAACCGGCCATCTCCTAAATTCATGAGAATTGGTGGAGTTGATGCTTATGCCTAATCCAAGCTCTGGCAAATATATTGGTCATAATTAAATAAGGAAAATTGCCTTTTCTTATTTAATTCCAATATTGCATTTATGCCACTTTCTAAAGGAACTACCATTTTTATAACAGATAAAATTCCCACATAAATTGTGGAGCTTTTCCTTGCTATATAATCACTAGTTCCATCCTTATCTCATGTTCCATAGATCAAAATGGAGCACATGATCCAATGCAAGTTTCTCCCTCTCTTTGAAATTTTGCAAAGGAAGTGATTTATTCCTAATTCCAATTGAGCTGTAATTTGGCAGGGTGATTAACATTGTTAAATAACCCATGGATGCCAAATATGAGCTCAATCCATTCATCGTAGCTCCCTGTGCAATTTTTCAAAGCTTCTGACCAGAACACAACTTTGTGAAGGAAGTACATTCATAGAGTTTCCAAATGGGATGAAACTTTTCCATCCTCTCAAGTATCTCAAATCATTAGCTTCCACCTAAATTCAGTTCATTCAATTGAACTATGTGAGCACAGGAGCAATTCTTGGTTTCTGTCAAAACTTTCAGTTTGTGAAGCAAGTATATTTTCTCTTGCTCCATTTTGGCTAAAACTTTTTCCAGACCTTCTCCTATCCATATGATCCATCTCCACAAAGTTTTGGCTCATTTCAATTAGCCATTTGCCTTGAGGAATTTTCTCGAGTTTTAGGACAGAGGAGATGTTTGTGAAACAATTACCATGTTGGCAAGTCCATTTGGTATGAAAGTTTTACAGCATCTTACTATGTCCATATCCCTAAGCCTTTCCAAATCTGAGCTCAATTTGATGCTCCAGGGGAGTGCATCATCCAAATCTTGATTCTGGACTAAATATGCAGTTGTGAAGCAACTATGGTGTATCTTGGTCCAAATCATCTCAAAATTAACAGGATTATAGTCGTTCCTAAGCTAAAACCCCAGACAAACTCTCTGGCTCAAATCACTTCCCTATTGATTAGCTGTACACGACTAAGTTTACTGCAGTAAACTTCAGAGGTTGCTTACCATTTAACCAAAGCCCTTTTAACCAAACTACCACCGCAGTTGCAACCTTCCCAGGAAGGACTCCACTCCAGACATCGCTTGGCTTAGCTGGTGGCACTATGGGCATCAGTGCAAGCGGTGACCACCGCTTTGGCATGCACCGGCCGCGTCTAGAGCGTCTTCTTGCTTGGGCCCCTTCTCTGCTCAGCGTCTCAGTGAGCACGGGCCTGTCTACCGTGTTCCCCGCCTCGTCGCCGTCCTCATGGAGCCACTTGCCCCTCCGTCCGCTTCTCCGTCGGTGCTCATCGTCGTGCGCCCACGAGCGAGTTGTAGCCGACAAGGTTTTAATGGAGTTCGGCAGCTTCTCCTATGTGCCCGTCGGCCCCTCCTACCCTGTGCCCTACTGTTGCTCGTCCGCTCCTCCCTCGTCGCATTCCCGTGCCTCCCCGTGATCGCTGGCCTCGCCAGAGCGTGGCCGGACGCGAGCGGCGGCACCTGAGCCACGGCCACGCGTCCACGGCCTCCCCTCCTCGCCCAGCCTATTTATTGGCCCTCCCCGCGGCCTCCGAGCACACCACCAGCCCTCCCTCACTCCCAGAGACCCGACTAGCCAGTTCCTCGAGCTCTAGGAGCTCTCCTGCCCCTCCCATGGCCGAAGCCCCGCTGACGGCCTTTGCTCAAATCCGAGCGAGGCCGAGCCCCTCTCCTTCTTCCGCCACCACCGGAAGACCACAACACCACCGTAGCACCTCCCCAACCCTTCGCCTCGTCGCCGGAGCGCCGTATCCCCGAGTTCCACCTCTGCCCGAGGTCGCCGTCCGCCGTGGCTAACGTCCCGCTCCGCCAAGTTCTCCCCCGCGGCTGCCTCGTAGCGGGACGGGATCTCCTCGGCCCCTGAGTCCAACAGTGGATCAGGCGCCGCCTTAGGTGGCCGGAGTCACCGGCAGGCCTCGCCGGCGCCGAACCCAGTCCTCTGCTCTGCGGGCGGGCTCCGGCAGGAGATGAAGACGACGGCCTCTCCCTGTCAGCTGGGCGGTGGGACCCGTGGCCCCCACCCATCAGCATCCCAGCGTTAACCCCGCGCCTCCGCTGACGTGGATAAGTGGAGGCGTATTCCCTTGAATACGTCTCCCGCACACGAAAGCGTACCCTGGTCTTCTTCGGACCGAAATGCGTTTTCCTTTCTGGAAAACGTATTTTCGGAGAAGGCGCTATCTATTTTTCTCACTCAGGGGCCTGTTTGTGATGATTTCTTTACAAATAGGTCCCTGGCAGAAAAACACTCATAACTTTTTGCTTGCAACTCCAAATGAGGTGATTCCAAAGCCCACGTCTTCATTTCGTCGAGCCCGTTCTGTTGGCAACATTTTCATGATGATTGACATTCTGAAAATGACCTTTTTGCCCTTACACGTAAACAGCCCCTCCGAAAGAGAACTGTTTCCGGCAAATCTTTCCGCGGTCATTCCGCACTTCTTCCCGAAGTATTTGTCGACCCCAGGCAAGACAACCTCTTATCATGAGCCCTGAACTTGCATGTTGACTTTGCTGGCACATCGTGTGTGTGTAGTGATAGTTGTTCCTTATCTTTTTCGTCTGCAATTATTCTGTTAGGATTATCATGCATGCTTATGTTTTCATGATATCTTTTGCCATGCTAATTAGAATGTTACTATCGATCTTGCTTGGAGTTCTAGGACTTATATTTTGATGATGTGGATGACATGTGGCCTTTGGATTCTTAGTGGCTATGGTGATTATGTCCATGATGATAGTATGCTTTGGAGTATTACTTCGGATATCATGTACCTTTGGATTCTTAGTGGCTATTATGATAGCTATGATGATTGTAATGCACCTTGGATATGCTAGTACTTGGTATTGTCATGTTCTTTATGTTGTAGTTGTTCACTCGAGTAGTTCGGTATTTTATTAAAGCATTTGTGTGATGCATGTTCATTGTTGCATCCATGTTCATGATGATGGAGAAGCTAATAAATTGACTTAATAATAACAAACCTCCTTCGTCATCGATGGGATCGAGTCCTAGTGCCACCAAATCGAACTTTTTCAGTGCAGCCACATTTCGCCTTTATGGGAAGGCCTTAATGCGATCTATTGTCGTGCCTCTCGCCGATGCCTCCAAAGAGGGAAGGTTATGGGCGCGCGCTACCCTGATCAGGTAGGCGGACATAACCTTGTGTGCCCGTTGTTGAGATTTTTGGTACCGGTCCCCGTGAGGGACGTTTGGGCCACGACGGTGGTCGTTGTGTCTTTGGTAGACACGGGGCCACCCAGGACTTGCCCAGTGGGGAGTGAGTCGGAGTGGTCGGGAGGGTGTCAAGGCAGTAGATCAGTTTTGTCGGAACGCCGTTGGTCCACCCGAATGGGAGTGCGAGGCCATGGGTTCCGTGGTGTGGGTACAGTGCGCTACCTCTGCAGAGTGTCTATAAAGTCTATCGGTAGCAACACGGTTCGTAGTAGGTCACATTATCAGGTCTTGGTCGAAATGGAGGATAAACCTGAAATAATTAAGTAAATTAATGTGATAACAAGGATGTGGTGACTTGTACTATGAGATAGTCGTGAGAAGTCACGGCAATGTTTTGATATGATCACGAGACGAGGTCTCAGTGAGTGTTGGAGACCAAGTGTTGGTCGTGGTTGTGATCGCCGGAAAGATCACCGTTTGGGTTGCGGGGCAACCGTTGGTAAGAGAGTCCGAGGGACTCAGTGCACACGTTTGGTTGCATTGCATGAGTAATATGTTGTTATTTGCATTTAAAGAACCATGTCAGAACAGAAGATGGTTGCATAAAGTTAACATGTTATGTCTGCATTGAATATGATCGGTAGTTTATTTTCAACATAGTTTCATGATGTCATGCCATACGTGGATTGATTATGCCATGATTGAGATGCTATGATGTTCATACTTAGTTAAACTTTATTATGCCATGGTTAGTAATTGATATGAGATAGGTTGTTGCATGCACTTGGTTCTTGCTTTGTCTTCTTCCTGTTTGTATGCTATGTATTTGGTTGTCTTGCAAGTACATTCCATGTACTGACCTGGCGTGTCATGCCAGTTTTGTAGGTCATACTCGAAGTGTTCGCTTGACCCGTCGTGCTAGGCCGTAACCTTGCCAGTCCTGTGAGTTGTGGAGCCCAGCCAGAGTTGTTATGCTGCCAAACCAAGACTTCCGTCGCCATTTAAATAGATTTCCGCTGCCATTTAAATAGCCTTAGGGCTATGCCAGATAATTGTATTCATCAATAATGTAATCTTCTACACATGTATTTGATGAGTATTCTTGTACCTGGAATGTTGTATTATGTCGTGCGTCAGGTGTTATCCTGGGCTGACGTGCGAAGGCCCCCTGCTCCATGCGGATCGGGGTGCCACATTTCATTTGCCATTTTATTGTGTGAGCATGTTGGTTGCATATTTTACTCATTCGAGGACATCCATTTGTTGCTTTGATTGTTTGGCTTTTCTCTTTTGCCAAATGGATGGACAAGAATGCCTAAGAACACCCTCTAGCTATCTATGCTTTTCTCATCTCAAACTCTATTCATGCTACATCACAAAGTTTGATCAAGTCAGATTCGGACCACTCTGTGTGAGGAGCACTCGGAGTCCCCGATTCGTCATAGACTTAAACTTCCAAAACCTCTTTGTGCATTTCGATATGACCGAGTCATCCACTTTTGTCACACCGAGTTCACTAAGTTGATCTTGCACTACTAGGGAAAACCTTACCAGTTGCGCTGGTTTTTGAGCTACCAGTAGCGCGGGCGCCAGCGCTACTGCTACGGCGCTACAGCTATTTTTTAGCAGTAGCGCTTGTTTAGGCCAGCGCTGCTGGTAAGTTCAAATACTAGTAGCGCGGCACTGGAAAGCGCTCCTGGTAAATGAGCGCTGCTGGTAATATTTTGGCCTGCGCCACTGCTAAAATTTATGTTTTTTTCCGCATTTTGGCGTTGTACATGTTTAAACAGATATATCTTTTATATAATAACAACTCATCATGAACTAGTCTGTTTAAATAGCATATTCATTACCACTTGTCATCACCACCAAACAATGTTCGTCAATGAGACATCATATAACAAGTTGGTCACTAGTCATAATCACAACTACTCCTCCTCATCATCAACTCTAACACATTGTAGCACATAATAACACATTCTAGCTATGACCTACTCCTCTCATAGGACGTACTCTACCCTCTATTAGGTAAAATATCATAAAACAAGATAGGCATTGACTCTCCATTAAGGAAAATTGACTCTCCATAATAAAGAACGGAGATCATCCTGTCTCCATGTCTTGGCCTACGCACAATGTTGCTTCCAAGTAGATCTCTCCGATGGTCGAAACATTTTTTGAAATCATTTATTATCATGGCTTCCTCGCTTGTAGAAATCCGATATGGACAGGAGTGATGTGGATACTGCGGCTGACCCGGCCGTGGTGGCCGTAAGCTAATAACATCAACGCGACCTCTCGGCAACATCAGATGAGGCACACAATCCATCGGGATTTTCTGTTCAAAAACATAGTAATAACTTTGTAGTTAGCAATGTAGTTTAGTTTTAGAAAAATTTATGCAAAAGATGCACGGATGTCGTAATAGTAGAAAATCTTACCATGATATCTCCATTGATGTTACCGTAGTTCAGTACGTGCACTAGTGGCACGCATTGACCATAATGTGGAGGAGTTTGATAATAGCTATTGTAATTCTCAAGATCAGTCAAAAATGTGATAAGACCATCTTTCTCCTTATTAGTTAATTGTGCTTCATCATTGTAGTAGTAGGTTCTGTCTACCATTTTCCGTACATTTTTTGAACAATGAAAATAAGTTGTCAATGGAAATAAGCTGTCTTTGAAATAGACAATATAAATTATTTAATAAATATGTTTGAGAAACTCACACAACGGTAGAACTGGAAGCGTGTCAACAAGGACCCAAATGGTCATATTCTTTTCGTCGATGTCAGGATCACCAAGATCGAAGGTGAGAAGCATACCCTCATGAAAATCATATGCCTTGCAAAGGGCTACCCAATTTAGGTAACCAAAATTGGATTAGTTCACAGAATTGTATAGATTTACAGAAAAATCATAACCATGATGGGTCCTTAGTTGAATTATCTTTGCCTCCATGCTTTCATGATCTTCAAAACCCATCTTATCCAAGACATAGCGTCTTGCATGGCATGGGATAAGCTAGTCGAATTGTAAAAGATGGAAATTACACGTTGAAGAAGCAGATAAGTCGTGCAAAAAATAACAAAAAACACTTGTCGTCGTTGCGTACCGTTTGAACATCGAAGGTCTCTTGGAGCTTGATGCTGAAGCGCCGACCTTCTACCAGGTGAGGCCTATCGCACAGCCGTGCTAATCTTCGCAGTACTCGCACATAGCGAATTCCCTTTCGTCGCCAGACATTTCCTAATAGGTAATTAATAATCCATCATCGAATACATATATAGTAGTTTGTAGCAAAGATCATCATCGAACCTAGTTTGTAGCAAAGATCATCATATAATCCATCATCGAATACATATATAGTAGTTTGTGGCACAAACCGCGCTCATCTTTTGCATTCAATAAGCAAATAACTAATAGGTAATTAATAATCCATCATCGAATACATATATAGTAGTTTGTAGCAAAGATCATCATATAATATCACTAATACATCTCGAATAATAGCTCCTCTAGGTTCAGTGGGCCGCGGTGGACACCCAAAGAGAAGGAACCATCACCGGATCATAGCTCCGGTGAGATCCCCAAAGAATCTGCCGGGTATTGGAGAACCGGCCGTTCGCCAACGCAACCATGTAGCGCTAGATGTGCGCGTTCTCCTCCGTGACCCGGTGCTGTACCACCTGCGCGGGGGACTCAAGCCTCTCCACCGATGCAGGCCCGCGTGACCGCCACCAAAGAAGCTCCGGGTCGACGACGGGCTGGCTCCTCACTAAGCTGCGCTCACCAGAAGGTAGCACAACCCAGTACCAGCCCGACGGAGCCCAGTCCCGGACATGGCCCCTCGGCTCAAGCAGGAGTCCTCCGCCGAGTCGACGACGAGGATGCGGGATAGGCATCGTCGACGTTGAGAACAAAATTCTTAATTATGAAAACAAAAACAAAATTAATAAACACTTAGCAAAATTCGGCATGACCTTTGCTAAAAGCAGGACATATCGAGCGCCTGAAATTTGCCAGAACGTAAACAAATCGACATTTCTGGCAAAACATAGGCCACTCGGAAAAATATGACATGTCCAAAATGTGACATGTTCAAAATATGACATGTCCACTGAAAATTTGCATATAACAGGAAAAATTGATTTAACTAAAAAAATAACAACAATTGCTTTAACTTAAAAAATACCTAGAATTCTGTTAACTACACCTAAAACAACTAAAACACCTAAAACTCTTTTAAATACACTTAAAACACCTAAATTCTATTAACTACACCTAATTAAAAACCAAGCTAAATTTCTGTCCTAACTTTAAAACCTAGCTAAATTTAAAAACCTAGGGTTCATACGAATTAACTAGGGTTCATACCTAATCTGTCCTAGCTAGGGTTCGATCATAACCTACATTATTCTAAGAACCTACATTTTTTCAACTACATAGGATTCAAAATAACTACTCTCTAATAACTATAACTAGGGAGGGAGGAGGAGGAAGGAGGGAGGAGTACCTCTCGGTGGAAGAGGACCGGCGCGGGGGGCGGACGGTGCGGGAGGAGAGCTGGTGCGGGGGCCGGGGCGGCCGGCGGGGGAGGAGGCCGACGCGGGGGAGGGCGGCCGACGGGGAGGAGGGCCGCCACGGGGGAGGGCGGCCAGCGCGGAGGAGGGCCGACGCGGGCGAGGGCGGCCGACGCAGGGAGGAGGGCCGGCGCGGGGGACGGCAGCGTGTGGGGGTCGACGGCGGTGCGCGGGGGATTGAGGGAGGAGTGTGGAGTGTGAGTGAGCTGAGTGATGAGGCCGGGGGGCGCGCGGGGGAGGGTGTGGGCTTAACAGCAGCGTGGGTAAAAGGCCAGCGCTACTGCTAAGCCCACTAGCTGTAGCGCCGGCGCAAATCACACGCTACAGCTAAGTGGCCTGCCCTTTTGGCACCGGCGGCCCGCTAAACAGCAGCGCGGCCCGCGCCAACCAGCGCTGCTGCTATTCAGTAGCAGTACCGCCCGCTTTGCCCGGCGCTATTGGTAAATACCAGTAGCGTGGGTGCCAAAACAGGCGCTACTGCTAAAATTCTATGTGTAAGCATTTTCCTAGTAGTGTTGGCTTTCTATCTCAGTGCAACCGATTTGAAATTTTCGGTCACACTGAGTTGCAGTGACCGCTTGCGATTCTGCATCTCGGTGCCACCGAGTTGTTCCACTCGGTCACACCGACAAGGTCAGGATATATAAACCCACGGGTGAGATTTTGGAAATTTCTTCAAAACCTCTCAGCCCGCGCGTGTCCTGCTCTGCCTCCTCTGGTCTCCGAATCGTCTCCTCGCTGCCAGCGACCTCCCGCCGCTGGTTTCATTCCTTGGATAAAGCGCCCTTGGCGACCGGACTCGACAAGGGTAAGATCCCTAATCTGTTCGATTCGATTACTAGCTTGACCACACTGATGCCGTTCCATCGCCGTCAATGGAAATCTGCTCCGCCGTTGCCGCCGTAGCGAACCTCCGCTGAACTAGGGTATGGGTTTGACTCTATGTGCTAATTCCTTAACTCCGATTCATAGCACATTGCTTTGCCGTGATCTTTACCACGTATGCAAACAATCTATCCATAGAAAATATCCCTTAGGTTAGATTTGATTTGAAAATTTAGGGTTAGGTCTCCGCCGAACTCATCTTGGACCGACCGAATTGTAGAAATCGGTCTCACCGATTTGGCTTAGGCCATTGCACAAGCATTTTCGGTCTGACCGAAAATTGCAAATCAGTGCGACCGAGATCGATTCTCTTTGAAACCCTAGCAGTCTCGATGCCACCGAATTTTGACTCGGTCTGACCGCGTTCACTAGTTTAGGTTCCAAAATTGCTTCGGTATCACCGAGTTTAACAAATCGGTAGCTTCGAAATGCTTTCTGTGGAGAACTAAAACTAAGTTTTTAAGTCATCTATTTTGCAAAAACTCTGCACTTTGTGATGCTCATCCACTCTACCTCATCTACATCTATTCACAGGGTTTGCTGTCAGTGATTGCCAAGATGTCTGACCAGAGTAACAGTCAGAACAGATCTGAGGAACAAGTGCAAATGAGTGAGGGTTCAGATCCCTCAAGAAGCTATGATGAGGGCAGCAGAAGCACACCTAGTAACTTGCCCAAGGCAGCCATTAGAGCAAGGAAGAAGAGAACCTCAGACTCTGAGGATGAAGATTATGTGGCTGTTGAGGATGAGGCCACCTCAAAGATGAAAGTCTTGAAGAAGGAGTATGGCTCAGCTGCTACAACAAACCCAGGCTTGAACAAGAAGGCACCAGCAAAAATGATTCCTATGTCTAAGGCGAGAACCTCCACTCAAGAAACTATGGAGTTCACTCTTGAACCCAAAGAGGCTGGAGATGTCAAGAAGAGAAAGGAGAGGGTCAAGAAGACCACTGCCAGAGTCCTAGGGAGATCATCCATGTTTAAGGATACATCAGAAGAAGAGGAAGAGGAAGAGGATGCTGCACCATCCCAAATCACAAAAGCTTATGGAAGATGCTAGCAAGTCAGGGGCTGCCACATCAAAGCCCAAAACTGCTCCCAAAGCAACAGCTCAAATTCAGAAGTCAAAGCCCAAGAGAAGCACCAGAAAAATTCCTGCAGAAGAGAAGAAAAAGGCCCTAGTGCCTCAAGCTGAAGAAGAGGATGATGAGTCTCTTGTTTTGAGGAAACTAAAACCCAAGATCCCAGACCACAATGATGCTCATCCAGTCGCTGAGGACATGCACATCAGGAAAGATTCAGGACTGAGATTGTGGAGAGAGTCTGATCCCTATGCTATTAGGAGGAGGACTGCAGTTGATTATGAAGGAAATATGCCCTAGAGGCAATAATAAAGTTATTATTTATTTCCTCATATCATGATAAATGTTTATTATTCATGCTAGAATTGTATTAACCGGAAACTTAGTACATGTGTGAATACATAGACAAACAGAGTGTCACTAGTATGCCTCTACTTGACTAGCTCATTAATCAAAGATGGTTAAGTTTCCTAACCATAGACATGAGTTGTCATTTGATTAACGGGATCACATCATTAGGAGAATGATGTGATTGACTTGACCCATTCGTTAGCTTACCACGATGATCGTTTAGTTTGTTTCTATTGCTTTCTTCATGACTTATACATGTTCCTAAGACTATGAGATTATGCAACTCCCGAATACCGGAGGAACACTTTGTGTGCTACCAAACGTCACAACGTAACTGAGTGATTATAAAGGTGCTCTACAGGTGTCTCCGATGCTAGTTGTTGAGTTGGCATAGATCAAGATTAGGATTTTTCACTCCGATTGTCGGAGAGGTATCTCTGGGCCCTCTCGGTAATGCACATCACTATAAGCCTTGCAAGCAATGTAACTAATGAGTTAGTTGCGGGATGATGTTGGGGAACGTAGTAATTTCAAAAAATTTCCTACGCACACGCAAGATCATGGTGATGCATAGCAACGAGAGGGGAGAGTGTTGTCCACGTACCCTCGTAGACCGAAAGCGGAAGCGTTATCACAACGCGGTTGATGTAGTCGTACGTCTTGACGATCCGACCGATCAAGTACCGAACGCACGGCACCTCCGAGTTCAGCACACGTTCAGCTCGATGACGTCCCTCGAACTCCGATCCAGCCGAGTGTTGAGGGGGAGTTTCGTCAGCACGACGGCATGGTGACGATGATGATGTTTTATCGACGCAGGGCTTCGCCTAAGCTCCGCAACGATATTATCGAGGTGTAATATGGTGGAGGGGGCACCGCAAACGGCTAAAATATCGTATATCAATTGTGTGTCTAGAGGTGCCCCCCTGCCCCCGTATATAATGGAGCAAGGGGGAGGCCGGCTGCCCTTGGGGCGCGCCAAGGAGAGGGGGGGAGTCCTCCTCCTAGTAGGAGTAGGACTCCCCTTTCCTAGTCCAACTAGGAAGAGAAGGGGGGAAGGAAAGAGAGGGAGAGGGAGAGGGAAAGAGGGGCCGCGCCCCTTCCCCTAGTCCAATTCGGACTCCTCATGGGAGGGGGCGCGCCACCTCCTGGCTGCTGCCCTCTCTCTCCCTCAGGCCCACTAAGGTCCAATACTTCCCCGGGGGTGTTCCGGTAACCCCTCCGGCACTCCGGTTTTATCCGAAACTTCTCCAGAACACTTCCGGTGTCCGAATATAGTCGTCCAATATATCAATCTTTATGTCTCGACCATTTCGAGACTCCTCGTCATGTCCGTGATCACATTCGGAACTCCGAACAACCTTCGGTACATCAAAACATATAAACTCATAATATAACTGTCATCGTAACGTTAAGCGTGCGGACCCTACGGGTTCGAGAACTATGTAGACATGACCGAGACACCTCTCCGGTCAACAACCAATAGCGGAACCTGGATGCTCATATTGGTTCCTACATATTCTACGAAGATCTTTATCGGTCAGACCGCATAACAACATACGTTGTTCCCTTTGTCATCGGTATGTTACTTGCCCGAGATTCGATCGTCGGTATCTCGATACCTAGTTCAATCTCATTACCGGCAAGTCTCTTTACTCGTTCCGTAATACATCATCCCGCAACTAACTCATTAGTCACAATGCTTGCAAGGCTTATAGTGATGTGCATTACCGAGTGGGCCCAGAGATACCTCTCCGACAATCGGAGTGACAAATCCTAATCTCGAAATACGCCAACCCAACAAGTACCTTTGGAGACACCTGTAGAGCACCTTTATAATCACCCATTTACGTTGTGACGTTTGGTAGCACACAAAGTGTTCCTCTGGTAAACGGGAGTCTCATAATCTCATAGTCATAGGAACATGTATAAGTCATGAAGAAAGCAATAGCAACATACTAAACGATCGGGTGCTAAGCTAACGGAATGGGTCAAGTCAATCACGTTATTCTCCTAATGAGGTGATCCCGTTAATCAAATGACAACTCATGTCTATGGCTAGGAAACATAACCATCTTTGATTAACGAGCTAGTCAAGTAGAGGCATACTAGTGACACTCTGTTTGTCTATGTATTCACACATGTATTATGTTTCCGGTTAATACAATTCTAGCATGAATAATAAAAATTCATCATGATATAAGGAAATAAATAATACTTTATTATTGCCTCTAGGGCATATTTCCTTCAGTCTCCCACTTGCACTAGAGTCAATAATCTAGTTCACATCGCCATGTGATTTAGCATCAATAGTTCACATCACCATGTGATCAACACCCAAAGGGTTTACTAGAGTTAGTAATCTAGTTCACATCGCTATGTGATTAACACCCAAAGAGTACTAAGGTGTGATCATGTTTTGCTTGTGAGATAATTTTAGTCAACGGGTCTGTCACATTCAGATCCGTAAGTATTTTGCAAATTTCTATGTCTACAATGCTTTGCACGGAGCTACTCTAGCTAATTGCTCCCACTTTTAATATGTATCTAGACCGAGACTTAGAGTCATCTAGATTAGTGTCAAAACTTTCATCGACGTAACTCTTTACGACGAACCTTTTGTCACTTCCATAATCGAGAAACATATCCTTATTCCACTAAGGATAATTTTGACCGCTGTCCAGTGATCTACTCCTAGATCACTATTGTACTACCTTACCAAAATCAGTGTAGGGTATACAATAGATCTGGTACACAGCATGGCATACTTTATAGAACCTATGGCCAAGGCATAGGGAATGACTTTCATTCTCTTTCTATCTTCTGCCGTGGTCGGGCTTTGAGTCTTACTCAATTTCACACCTTGTAACACAGGCAAGAACTCTTTCTTTGCCTGTTCTATTTTGAACTACTTCAAAATCTTGTTAAGGTATGTACTCATTGAAAAAGCTTATCAAGCGTCTTGATCTATCTCTATAGATCTTGATGCTCAATATGTAAGCAGCTTCACCGAGGTCTTTCTTTGAAAAACTCCTTTCAAACACTCCTTTATGCTTTGCAGAATAATTCTACATTATTTCCGATCAACAATATGTCATCCACATATAATATCAGAAATGCTACTGAGCTCCCACTCACTTTCTTGTAAATACAGGCTTCTCCAAAAGTCTGTATAAAACCAAATGCTTTGATCACACTATCAAAGCGTTTATTCCAACTCCGAGAGGCTTGCACCAGTCCATAGATGGATCGCTGAAGCTTGCATATTTTGTTAGCACCTTTAGGATTGACAAAACCTTCTGGTTGCATCATATACAACTCTTCTTTAATAAAAAGGAATGCAGTTTTGTTTATCCATTTGCCAGATTTCATGAAATGCGGAAATTGCTAACATGATTCGGACAGACTTAAGCATAGATACGAGTGAGAAACTCTCATCGTAGTCAACACCTTGAACTTGTCGAAAACCTTTTTGCGACAATTCTAGCTTTGTAGATAGTAACACTACTATCAGTGTCCGTCTTCCTCTTGAAGATCCATTTAATCTCAATGGCTCGCCGACCATTGGGCAAGTCTATCAAAGTCCATACTTTGTTCTCATACATGGATCTCATCTCAGATTTCATGGCCTCAAGCCATTTTGCGGAATCTGGGCTCACCATCGCTTCTTCATAGTTCGTAGGTTCGTCATGGTCTAGTAACATAACCTCCAGAACAGGATTACCGTACCACTCTGGTGTGGATCTTACTCTGGTTGACCTACGAGGTTCAGTAATAACTTAATCTGAAGTTCCATGATCATCATCATTAACTTCCTCACTAATTGGTATAGGCGTCACAGAAACTGGTTTCTGCGATGAACTACTTTCCAATAAGGGAGCAGGTACAATTACCTCATCAAGTTCTACTTTCCTCCCACTCACTTCTTTCGAGAGAAACTCCTTCTCTAGAAAGGATCCATTCTTTAGCAACGAATGTCTTGCCTTCGGATCTGTGATAGAAGGTGTACCCAACTGTCTCCTTTGGGTATCCTATGAAGACACATTTCTCCGATTTGGGTTTGATCTTATCAGGATGAAACTTTTTCACATAAGCATCGCAACCCCAAACTTTAAGAAACGACAACTTTGGTTTCTTGCCAAACCACAGTTCATAAGATGTCGTCTCAACGGATTTAGATGGTACCCTATTTAACGTGAATGCAGCCGTCTCTAATGCATAACCCCAAAACGATAGTGGTAGATCGGTAAGAGACATCATATATCGCACCATATCTAATAAAGTACGGTCACGATGTTCGGACACACCATTACACTGTGGTGTTCCAGGTGGCGTGAGTAGTGAAACTATTTCACATTGTTTTAACTGAAGGCCAAACTCGTAACTCAAATACTCTTCTCCACGATCAGATTGTAGAAACTTTATTTTTCTTGTTACGATGATTTTCCACTTCACTCTGAAATTATATGAACTTTTCAAATGTTTCAGACTTATGCTTCATTAAGTAGATATACCCATATCTGCTCAAATCATCTGTGAAGGTGAGAAAATAACGATATCCGCCACGAGCCTCAATATTCATTGGACCACATACATCTGTATGTATGACTTCCAACAAATTTGTTGCTCTCTCCATAGTTCCGGAGAATGGCGTTTTAGTCATCTTGCCCATGAGGCACGGTTCGCAAGTACCAAGTGATTCATAATCAAGTGATTCCAAAAGTCCATCAGTATGGAGTTTCTTCATGCGCTTTACACCAATATGACCTAAACGGCAGTGCCACAAATAAGTTGCACTATCATTATTAACTTTGCATCTTTTGGCTTCATTATTATGAATGTGTGTATCACTACGATCGAGATCCAACAAACCATTTTATTGGGTGTATGACCATAGAAGGTTTTATTCATGTAAACAGAACAACAATTATTCTCTAATTTAAATGAATAACCGTATTGCAACAAACATGATCAAATCATATTCATGCTCAACGCAAACACCAAATAACACTTATTTAGGTTCAACACTAATCCCGAAAGTATAGTGAGTGTGCGATGATGATCATATCAATCTTGGAACCACTTCCAATACACATCGTCACTTCATCCTTAACTAGTTTATGTTCATGCAACTCCCGTTTCGAGTTACTACTCTTTAGCAACTGAACCAGTATCAAATACTGAGGGGTTGCTATAAACACTAGTAAGTACACATCAATAACATGTATATCCAATATACCTTTGTTCACTTTTTCATCCTTCTTATCCACCAAATACTTGGGGCAGTTCCGCTTCCAGTGACCAGTCCCTTTGCAGTAGAAGCACTTAGTCTCAGGCTTAGGTACAGACTTGGGCTTCTTCACTTGAGTAGCAACTTGCTTGCCGTTCTTTTTGAAGTTCCCCTTCTATCCCTTTGCCCTTTTCTTGAAACTAGTGGTCTCGTCAACCATCAACACTTGATGTTTTTCTTGATTTCTACCTTCGTCGATTTCAGCATCACGAAGAGCTCGGGAATTACTTTCGTCATCCCTTGCATACTATAGTTCATCATGAAGTTCTACTAACTTGCTGATGGTGACTAGAGAATTCTGTCAATCACTATTTTATCTGGAAGATTAACTCCCACTTGATTCAAGCGATTGTAGTACCCAGACAATCTGAGCACATGCTCACTGCTTGAGCTATTCTCCTCCATCTTTTAGCTATAGAACTTGTTGGAGACTTCATATCTCCCAACTCGGGTATTTGCTTGAAATATTAATTTCAACTCCTGGAACATCTCATATGGTCCATGACATTCAAAACGTCTTTGAAATCCCGATTCTAAGCTGTTAAGCATGGCGCACTAAACTATCAAGTAGTCATCATACCGAGCTTTTGTCAAACGTTCATAACGTCAATAGGTCTGTCACCTAGCGGTGCATCAAGGACATAATTCTTCTGTGCAGCAATGAGGATAATCCTCAGATCATGGATCCAATCCGCATCTTTGCTACTAACATCTTTCAACATAATTTTTCTCTAGGAACATATCAAAAATAAACACAGGGAAGCAAGAAACGCGAGCTATTGATCTACAACATAATTTGCAAAATACTATCAGGACTAAGTTCATGATAAATTTAAGTTCAATTAATCATATTACTTAAGAACTCCCACTTAGATAGACATCCCTCTAATCCTCTAAGTGATCATGTGATCCATATCAACTAAACCATGTCCGATCATCACGTGAGATGGAGTAGTTTCAATGGTGAACATCACTATGTTGATCATATCTACTATATGATTCACGCTCGACCTTTCGGTCTCCGTGTTCCGAGGCCATATCTGCATATGCTAGGCTCGTCAAGTTTAACCTGAGTATTCCGCGTGTGCAACTGTTTTGCACCCGTTGTATTTGAACGTAGGGCCTATCACACCCGATCATCACGTGGTGTCTCAGCACGAAGAACTTTCGCAACGGTGCATACTCAGGGAGAACACTTTTATCTTGAAATTTTAGTGAGAGATCATCTTATAATGCTACCATCAATCAAAGCAAGATAAGATGCATAAAAGATAAACATCACATGCAATCAATATAAGTGATATTATATGGCCATCATCATCTTATGCTTGTGATCTCCATCTCCGAAGCACCGTCATGATCACCATCGTCACCTGCGCGACACCTTGATCTCCATCGTAGCATCGTTGTCGTTTCGCCAACTATTGCTTTTACGACTATCGCTACCGCTTAGTGATAAAGTAAAACAATTACATGACGATTGCATTTCATACAATAAAGCGACAACCATATGGCTCCTGCCAGTTGCCGATAACTCGGTTACAAAACATGATCATCTCATACAATAAAATATAGCATCATGTCTTGACCATATCACATCACAACATGCCCTGCAAAAACAAGTTAGACGTCCTCTACTTTGTTGTTGCAAGTTTTACGTGGCTGCTACGGGCTTAGCAAGAACCGTTCTTACCTATGCATCAAAACCACAATGATAGTTTGTCAAGTTGGTGCTGTTTTAACCTTCGCAAGGACCGGGCGTAGCCACACTCGGTTCAACTAAAGTGAGAGAGACAGACACCCGCCAGTCAACCTTTAAGCAACGAGTGCTCGCAACGGTGAAACCAGTCTCGCGTAAGCGTACGCGTAATGTTGGTCCAGGCCGCTTCATCTCACAATACCGCTGAACCAAAGTATGACATGCTGGTAAGCAGTATGACTTATATCGCCCACAACTCACTTGTGTTCTACTCGTGCATAGCATCAACGCATAAAACCAGGCTCGGATGCCACTGTTGGGGAACGTAGTAATTTCAAAAAAATTCCTATGCACACGCAAGATCATGGTGATGCATAGGAACGAGAGGGGAGAGTGTTGTCCACGTACCCTCGTAGACCGAAAGCGAAAGCGTTATCACAACGCGGTTGATGTAGTCATACATCTTCACGATCCGATCGATCAAGTACCGAACGCACGGCACCTCCGAGTTCAGCACATGTTCAGCTCGATGACGTCCCTCGAACTCCGATCCAGCCGAGTGTTGAGGGAGAGTTTCGTCAGCACGACGGCGTGGTGACGATGATGATGTTCTACCGACGCAGGGCTTCGCCTAAGATCCGCAACGATATTATCGAGGTGTAATATGGTGGAGGGGGGCACCGCACACGGCTAAAATATCGTATATCAATTGTGTGTCTAGAGGTGCCCCCCTGCCCCCGTATATAAAGGAGCAAGGGGGGAGGCCGGCTGCCCTTGGGGCGCGCCAAGGAGAGGGGGGGAGTCCTCCTCCTAGTAGGAGTAGGACTCCCCTTTCCTAGTCCAACTAGGAAGAGAAGGGGGAAGGAAAGAGAGGGAGAGGGAGAGGGAAAGAGGGGCCGCGCCCCCTTACCCTAGTCCAATTCGGACTCCTCATGGGAGGGGGCGCGCCACCTCCTGGCTGCTGTCCTCTCTCTCCCCTCAGGCCCACTAAGGCCCAATACTTCCCTGGGGGGTTCCGGTAACCCCTCCGGCACTCCGGTTTTATCCGAAACTTCTCCGGAACACTTCCGGTGTCCGAATATAGTCGTCCAATATATCAATCTTTATGTCTCGACAATTTCGAGACTCCTCGTCATGTCCGTGATCACATCCGGGACTCCGAACAACCTTCGGTACATCTAAACATATAAACTCATAATATAACTGTCATCGTAACGTTAAGCGTGCGGACCCTACGGGTTCGAGAACTATGTAGACATGACCGAGACACCTCTCCGGTCAACAACCAATAGCGGAACCTGGATGCTCATATTGGTTCCTACATATTCTACGAAGATCTTTATCGGTCAGACCGCATAACAACATACGTTGTTCCCTTTGTCATCGGTATGTTACTTGCCCGAGATTCGATCGTCGGTATCTCGATACCTAGTTCAATCTCGTTACCGGCAAGTCTCTTTACTCGTTCTGTAATACATCATCCCGCAACTAACTCATTAGTCACAATGCTTGCAAGGCTTATAGTGATGTGCATTACCGAGTGGGCCCAGAGATACCTCTCCGACAATCGGAGTGACAAATCCTAATCTCGAAATACGCCAACCCAACAAGTACCTTTGGAGACACCTGTAGAGCACCTTTATAATCACCCATTTACGTTGTGACGTTTGGAAGCACACAAAGTGTTCCTCCGGTAAACGGGAGTTGCATAATCTCATAGTCATAGGAACATGTATAAGTCATGAAGAAAGAAATAGCAACATACTAAACGATCGGGTGCTAAGCTAACGGAATGGGTCAAGTCAATCACGTTATTCTCCTAATGAGGTGATCCCGTTAATCAAATGACAACTCATGTCTATGGCTAGGAAACATAACCATCTTTGATTAACGAGCTAGTCAAGTAGAGGCATACTAGTGACACTCTGTTTGTCTATGTATTCACACATGTATTATGTTTCCGGTTAATACAATTCTAGCATGAATAATAAACATTCATCATGATATAAGGAAATAAATAATACTTTATTATTGCCTCTAGGGCATATTTCCTTCAGAAGATGCATTACGGAACGAGTAAAGAGACTTGCCGGTAACGAGATTGAACTAGGTATTGAGATACCGACGATCGAATCTCGGGCAAGTAACATACCGATGACAAAGGGAACACGTATGTTCTTATGCGGTTTGACCGATAAAGATCTTCATAGAATATGTAGGAACCAATATGAGCATCCAGGTTCCGCTATTGGTTATTGACCGGAGACATATCTCGGTCATGTCTACATAGTTCTCGAACCCATAGGGTCCGCACGCTTAAAGTTATGTGACGATCGGTATTATGAGTTTATGTGATTTAATGTACCGAAGGTATTTCGGAGTCCCAGATGAGATCGAGGACATGACGAGGAGTCTCGAAATGGTCGTGACGTAAAGATCGATATATTGGACGACTATATTCGGACATCGGAAAGGTTCCGAGTGATTCGGGTATTTTTCGGGGTACCGGGGAGTTACGGAAATACGAGGAAGAAGTAATGGGCCTCATGGGCCAAGTGGTGGAAGAGAGGAGGCAGGGCGCGCGGCCCCCCTAGCCCAAACCAAATTGGACTAGGGGTCGGCCCCCCTTTCCTCCTTTTCCTCCCTCTCCTTCCTTCTCCCTCTCCTCCTTCCTTTCCTCCTCCTAGTAGGAGTAGGAAAGGGGAGTCCTACTCCTACTAGGAGGAGGACTCCTCCTCTTGGCGTGCCCTACAGGGGCCGGCCGGCCTCCCCCCTTGCTCCTTTATATACGGGGGCGGGGGGCACCCTAGAACACACAAGTTGATCATTGATCCCTTATCCGTGTGCGGTACCCCCCTCCACCATAATCCACCTCGATCATATTGTAGCGATTCTTAGGCGAATCCCTGCGTTGGTAGCAACGTCATCACCGTCAACGCGCCGTCGTGCTGACGGAACTCTCCCGTGAAGCTCTTCTGGATCAGAGTTCGTGGGATGTCATCGAGCTGAACGGGTGCTAAACTCGGAGGTGCCGTGCGTTCGGTACTTGGATCGGTCGGATCGTGAAGACATTCGACTATATCAACCGCGTTCTCATAACGCTTCCGCTTACGGTCTACGAGGGTACATGGACGATACTCTTTCCTCTCGTTGCTATGCATCACCATGATCTTGTGTGTGCGTAGGAATTTCTTTGAAATTACTACGTTCCCCAACAGTGGCATCCGAGCCTGGTTTATGCGTAGATGTTATATGCATGAGTACAGCACAAGTGAGTTGTGGATGATACAAGTCATACTGCTTACCAGCATGTCACACTTTGGTTCGGCGGTATTGTTGGATGAATCGGCCCGGACCGACATTACGCGTACACTTATGCGAGACTGGTTCTACCGACGTGCTTTGCACACAGGTGGCTGGCGGGTGTCAGTTTCTCCAACTTTAGTTGAATCGAGTGTGGCTAAGCCCGGTCCTTGAGAAGGTTAAAACAGCACTAACTTGACAAACTATCATTGTGGTTTTGATGCATAGGTAAGAACGGTTCTTGCTCAGCCCGTAGCAGTCGCGTAAAACTTGCAACAACAAAGTAGAGGGCATCTAACTTGTTTTTGCAGGGCATGTTGTGATGTGATATGGTCAAGACGTGATGAGATATAAATTGTTGTATGAGATGATCATGTTTTGTTAAAGTTATCGGCAACTGGCAGGAGCCTTATGGTTGTCTCTTCATTGCATAAGATGCAAGCGCCATATAATTGCTTTACTTTATCGCTATGCGATAGCAATAGTTGCAAAAGCAATAATTGGCAAGACAACCATGTGACGACACGTTGACAAAGATCAAGATGATGGAGATCATAGTGTCATGTCGGTGACGATGGAGATCATGACGGTACTTTGGAGATGGAGATCAAAGGCACAAGATGATGATGGCCATATCATGTCACATATTTTGATTGCATGTGATGTTTATCTTTTATACATCTTATTTTGCTTAGTTCGACGGTAGCATTATAAGATGATCTCTCACTAAATTTCAAGGTACAAGTGTTCTCCCTGAGTATGCACCGTTGCGAAAGTTCGTCGTGCCGAGACACCACATGATGATCGGGTGTGATAAGCTCTACATTCACATACAACGGGTGCAAGCCAGTTTTACACACGCGGAATACTCGGGTTAAACTTGACGAGCCTAGCATATGCAGATATGGCCTCGGAACACTGGAGACCGAAAGGTCAAGCGTGAATCATATAGTAGATATGATTAACATAGTGATGTTCACCATTGAAAACTACTCCATCTCACGTGATGATCGGACATGGTTTAGTTGATTTGGATCACCTAATCATTTAGATGACTAGAGGGATGTCTATCTAAGTGGGAGTACTTAAGTAATATGATTAATTGAACTTTAATTTATCATGAACTTAGTCCTGATAGTATTTGCATAACAATGTTGTAGATAAATAGCTCGCGATGTAGCTCCCCGTTTATTTTGATATGTTCCTAGAGAAAAACTAAGTTGAAAGATGTTACTAGCAATGATGCGGATTAGATCCGTGATCTGAGGATTATCCTCATTGCTGCACAGAAGAATTATGTCCTTGATGCACCGCTAGGTGACAGACCGATTGCAGGAGCAGATGCAGACGTTATGAACATTTGGCGAGCTCGATATGATGACTACTTGATAGTCTAGTGCACCATGCTTTACGACTTAGAATCAGGGCTTCAAAGACGTTTTGAACGCCACAGAGCATATGAGATGTTCCAAGAGTTGAAATTAGTATTTCAGACTCATGCCCATGTCTAAAGGTATGAGACCTTTGACAATCACTTTGCCTACAAGATGGAGGAGAATAGCTTAGCTAGTGAGCATGTGCTCAGAATGTCTGAGTACTACAATCACTTGAATCAAGTGGGAGTTAATCTTCCAGATAAGATAGTGATTGACAAAGTTCTCTAGTCACTATCACCAAGTTACTGGAACTTCGTGATGAACTATAATATGCAAGGGATAACGGAAACGATTCCCAAGCTCTTCGTGATGCTGAAATCGACGAAGGTAGAAATCAAGAAAAGCATCAAGTGTTGATGGTTGACAAGACCACTAGTTTCAAGAAAAGGACAAAGGGAAGAAGGGGAACTTCAAGAAGAACGGCAAGCAAGTTGCTGCTCAAGTGAAGAAGCCCAAGTCTAGACCTAAGCCAAAGACTAAGTGCTTCTACTGCATAGGGACTGGTCACTGGAAGCAGAACTGCCCCAAGTATTGGGCGGATAAGAAGGATGGAAAAGTGAACAAAGGTATATTTGATATACATGTTATTGATGTGTACTTTACTAGTGTTTATAGCAATCCCTCAGTATTTGATACTAGTTCAGTTGCTGAGATTAGTAACTCGAAATGGGAGTTGCAGAATGAACAGATTCTAGTTAAGGGTGAAGTGACGATTTGTGTTGGAAGTGGTTCCAATATTGATATGATCATCATCGCACACTCCCTATACTTTCGGGATTAGTGTTGAACCTAAATAAATGTTACTTGGTGTTTGCGTTAAGCTTGAATATGATTTGATCATGTTTATTGCAATACGGTTATTCATTTAAAGTCAGAGAATAATTGTTGTTCTGTTTACATGAATAAAACCTTCAATGGTCATACACCCAAGGTGAATGGTTTATTGAATCTCGATCGTAGTGATACACATATTCATAATATTGAAGCCAAAAGATGCAAAGTTAATAATGATAGTGCAACTTATTTGTGGCACTGCCGTTTAGGTCATATTGGTGTAAAGCGCATGAAGAAAATCCATGCTGATGGGCTTTTGGAATCACTTGATTATGAATCAGTTGATGCTTGCGAACCATGCCTCATGGGCAAGATGACTAAGACTCCGTTCTCCGGAACAATGGAGCGAGCAACAGACTTGTTGGAAATAATACATACTGATGTATGCAGTACGATGAGTGTTGAGGCTCGCGGCAGGTATCGTTATTTTCTGACCTTCACAGATGATTTGAGTAAGATATGGGTATATCTTCTTGATGAAACATAAATCTGAAACATTTGAAAAGTTCAAATAATTTCAGAGTGAAGTGGAAAATCATTGTAACAAGAAAATAAAGTTTCTACGATCTGACCATGGAGGAGAATATTTGAGTTACGAGTTTGGTCTTCATTTGAAGCAATGCGGAATAGCTTCGCAACTCACGCCACCTGGAACACCACAGCGTAATGGTGTGTCCAAACATCGTAACCGTACTTTATTAGATATGGTGCAATCTATGATGTCTCTTACCGATTTACCACTACCATTTTGGGGTTATGCATTAGAGACAACTACATTCACGTTAAATAGGGCACCGTCTAATCCGTTGAGACGACACCGTATGAACTATGGTTTGGCTAGAAACCTAAGATGTCGTTTCTTAAAGTTTGGGGTTGTGATGCTTATGTGAAAAAGTTTCAGCCTGATAAGCACAAACCTAAATCGGAAAAGTGTGTCTTCATAGGATACCCAAAAGAAATTGTTGGGTACACCTTCTATCACAGATCCGAAGGGCAATATCTTTGTTGCTAAGAGTGGATCCTTTCTAGAAAAGAAGTTTCTCTCGAAAGAAGTGAGTGAGAGGAAAGTAGAACTTGATGAGGTAACTGTACATGCTCCCTTATTGGAAAGTAGTTCATCACAGAAATCTGTTCCTGTGACTCCTACACCAATTAGTGAGGAAGCTAATGATGATGATCATGTGACTTCAGATCAAGTTACTACCGAACCTCGTAGGTCAACCAGAGTGAGATCCGCACCAGAGTGGTATGGTAATCCTATTCTGGAAATCATGTTACTAGACCATGATGAAACCTACGAACCATGAGGAAGTGATGATGAGCCCAGATTCCGCGAAATAGCTTGAGGCCATGAAATCTGAGATGGGATCCATGTATGTGAACAAAGTATGGACTTTGATTGACTTGCCCGATGATCGGTGAGTCATTAAGAATAAATGGATATTCAAGAGGAAGACGGACGCTGATAGTAGTGTTACTATCTATAAAGCTCGAATTGTCACAAAATGTTTTCGACAAGTTCAAGGTGTTGACTACAATGAGATTTTCTCACTCGTATCGATGCTTAAAAGTCTGTCCGAATCATGTTAGCAGTTGCCACATTTTATGAAATCTGGCAAATGGATGTCAAAACTGTATTCCTTAATGGATTTCTTAAAAGAAGAGTTGTATATGATGCAACCAGAAGGTTTTGTCGATCCTAAAGGTGCTAACAAAGTGAGCAAGCTCCAGCGATCCTTCTATGGACTGGTGCAAGCATCTCGGAGTTGGAATATATGCATTGATAAAGTGATCAAAGCATATGGTTTTATACAGACTTGCGGTGAAGCCTATATTTACAAGAAAGTGAGTGGGAGCACTACTGCATTTCTGATAAGTATATGTGAATGACATATTGTTCATCAGAAATAATGTAGAATTTTCTGGAAAGCATAAAGGAGTGTTTGAAAAGAGTTTTTCAAAGTAAGACCTCGATGAAGCTGCTTACACATTGAGCATCAAGATCTATAGAGATAGATCAAGACGCTTAATAAGTTTTTTCAATGAGTACATACCTTGACAAGATTTTGAAGTAGTTCAAAATGGAACAGTCAAAGAAGGAGTTCTTGCCTGTGTTGCAAGGTGTGAAGTTGAGTGAAGACTCAAAACCCGACCACAGCAGAAAATAGAAAGAGAACGAAAAGTCATTTCCTATGCCTTAGTCATAGGTTCTATAAACTATGCTATGCTGTTTACCAGTCCTATTGTATACCTTAGCATCTTTTGAAGGAAATATGCCCTAGAGGCAATAATAAAGTATTATATATTTCCTTATATCATGATAAATGTTTATTATTCATGCTAGAATTGTATTAACCGGAAACATAATACATGTGTGAATACATAGACAAACAGAGTGTCACTAGTATGCCTCTACTTGACTAGCTCGTTAATCAAAGATGGTTATGTTTCCTAGCCATAGACATGAGTTGTCATTTGATTAACGGGATCACCTCATTAGGAGAATGACGTGATTGACATGACCCATTACGTTAGCTTAGTACCCGATCGTTTAGTATGTTGCTATTGCTTTCTTCATGACTTATACATGTTCCTATGACTATGAGATTATGCAACTCCCGTTTACCGGAGGAACACTTTGTGTGCTACCAAACGTCACAACGTAACTGGGTGATTATAAAGGTGCTCTACAGGTGTCTCCAAAGGTACTTGTTGGGTTGGCGTATTTCGAGAATAGGATTTGTCACTCCGATTGTCGGAGAGGTATCTCTGGGCCCACTCGGTAATGCACATCACCATAAGCCTTGCAAGCATTGTGACTAATGAGTTAGTTGCGGGATGATGTATTACAGAACGAGTAAAGAGACTTGCCGGTAACGAGATTGAACTACGTATCGAGATACCGACGATCGAATCTCGGGCAAGTAACATATCGATGACAAAGGGAACAACGTATGTTGTTATGCGGTCCGACCGATAAATATCTTCGTAGAATATGTGGGAGCCAATATGGGCATCCAGGTCCCGCTATTGGTTATTGACCGGAGAGGTGTCTTGGTCATGTCTACATAGTTCTCGAACCCAAAGGGTCCGCACGCTTAAAGTTACGATGACAGTTATATTATGAGTTTATGTGATTTGATGTACCGAAGGTTGTTCGGAGTCCCGGATGTGATCACGGACATGACGAGGAGTCTCGAAATGGTCGAGAGGTAAAGATTGATATATTGGACGACTATATTCGGACACCAGAAGTGTTCCGGAGAAGTTTCGGATTAAACCGGAGTGCCGGAGGGTTACCGGAACCCCCCGGGGAAGTATTGTGCCTTGGTGGGCCTTGAGGGGAGAGAGAGGGCAGCAGCCAGGAGGTGGCGCGCCCCCTCCCAAGGGGAATCCTAGTTGGACTAGGAGAGGGGGGCGCAGCCCCCTTTCCCTCTCCCTCTCCCTCTCTTTCCTTCCCCCCCTCTTTTCCTAGTAGGACTAGGAAAGGGGAGTCCTACTCCTACTAGGAGGAGGACTCCCCCTCTCTCCTTGGCGCGCCTAGGGCAGCCGGCCTCCCCCTTGCTCCTTTATATACGGGGGCAGGGGGGCACCTAAGGACACACTTGATATACGATATTTTAGCCGTGTGCGGTGCCCCCCTCCACCAGATTACACCTCGATAATACCGTCGCAGAGCTTAGGCGAAGCCCTGCGTTGGTGGAACATCATCATCGTCACCACGCCGTCGTGCTGACGAAACTCTCCCTCGACACTCGGCTGGATCGGAGTTCGAGGGACGTCATCGAGCTGAACGTGTGTAGAACTTGGAGGTGCCGTACGTTCGGTACTTGATCGGTCGGATCGTGAAGACGTACGACTACATCAACCGCGTTGTGATAACGCTTCCGCTGTCGGTCTACGAGGGTACGTGGACAACACTCTCCCCTCTCGTTGCTATGCATCACCATGATCTTGCGTGTGCGTAGGAATTTTTTTGAAATTACTACGTTCCCCAACATCTTTCTGGGAAGGGAGTACAATAGTGATCTAGGAGTAGATCACTGGACAGGGGTCAAAATTATCCTTAGAGGACTAAGGAAATATTTCTCGGTGATGGAGGTGATAAAAGAGTTTGTCGTAAAGAGTTACATCGATGCAAGCTTTTTACATCGATCTAGATGACTCTAAGTCTCGATCTGGATACATATTGAAAGTGGAAGCAATTATCTAGACTAGCTCCGTGCAAAGCATTGTAGACATAGAAATTTGCAAAATACATACGGATCTGAATGTTGCAGACCCATAGACTAAACTTCTCTCACAAGCAAAACATGATCACTCTTTGGGTGTTAATCACATAGCGATGTGAACTAGATTATTGACTCTAGTAAACCCTTTGGGTATTAATCACATGGAGATGTGAACAAATCACATAAAGATGTGAACTAGATTATTGACTCTTGTGCATGTGGGAGACTGAAGGAAATATGCCCTAGAGGCAATAATAACCAGAAACTTAGTACATGTGTGAATACATAGACGAACAGAGTGTCACTAGTATGCCTCTACTTGACTAGCTCATTAATCAAAGATGGTTAAGTTTCCTAACGATAGACATGAGTTGTCATTTGATTAACAGGATCACATCATTAGGAGAATGATGTGATAGACTTGACCCATTCGTTAGCTTAGCACGATGATCGTTTATTTTGTTGCTATTGCTTTCTTCATGACTTATACATGTTCCTATGACTATGAGATTATGCAAGTCCCGAATACTGGAGGAACACTTTGTGTGCTACCAAACGTCACAATGTAACTGGGTGATTATAAAGGTGCTCTACAGGTGTCTCTGATGGTACTTGTTGAGTTGGCATAGATCAAGATTAGGATTTGTCACTCCGATTGTTGGAGAGGTATCTCTGGGCCCTCTCGGTAATGCACATCACTATAAGCCTTGCAAGAAATGTAACTAATGAGTTAGTTGTGGGATGATGCATTACGGAACGAGTAAAGAGACTTGCCGATAACGAGATTGAACTAGGTATTGAGATACCGACGATCAAATCTCGGGCAAGTAACATACCGAGGACAAAGGGAACAACGTATGTTGTTATGCAGTTTGACCGATAAAGATCTTCGTAGAATATGTAGGAACCAATATGAGCATCCAGGTTCCGCCATTGGTTATTGACCGGAGACATATCTCGGTCATGTCTACATAGTTCTCGAACCCATAGGGTCCGCACGCTTAAAGTTCTGTGACGATCGGTATTATGAGTTTATGTGATTTAATGTACCGAAGGTAGTTTGGAGTCCCGGATGATATCGGGGACATGCCGAGGAGTCCCGAAATGGTAGAGACGTAAAGATAGATATATTGGACGACTATATTCGGACATCGGAAAGGTTCCGAGTGATTCGGGTATTTTTCGGGGTACCGGGGAATTATGGAAATACGAGGAAGAAGTAATGGGCCTCATGGGCCAAGTGGTGGAAGAGAGGAGGCAGGGCGCGGCCCCCCTAGCCCAAACCGAATTGGACTAGGGGGCCGGCCCCCCTTTCCTCCTTTTCCTCCCTCTCATTCCTTCTCCCTCTCCTCCTTCCTTTCCTCGTCCTAGTAGGAGTAGGAAAGGGGAGTCCTACTCCTAATAGGAGGAGGACTCCTCCTCCTGGTGCGCCCTACAGGGGCCGGCCGGCCTCCCCCCTTGCTCCTTTATATACGGGGGCAGGGGGGCACCCTAGAACACACAAGTTGATCATTGATCCCTTAGCCGTGTGCGGTGCCCCCCTCCACAATAATCCACCTCGATCATATCGTAGCGGTGCTTAGGCGAAGCCCTGCGTCGTTAGCAACATCATCATCGTCAACACGCCGTCGTGCTGATGGAACTCTCCCGTGTAGCTCTGCTGGATCGGAGTTCGTGGGATGTCATCGAGCTGAACGTGTGCTGAACTCGGAGGTGCCGTGCATTCCGTATTTGGATCGGTCGGATCGTGAAGACGTTCGACTACATCAACCGCTTTCTCATAACGCTTCTGCTTACGGTCTACGAGGGTACGTGGACGATACTCTTTCCTCTAGTTGCTATGCATCACCATGATCTTGCGTGTGCGTAGGAATTTTTTTGAAATTACTACGTTCCCCAACAGATTACATGTTTCACACTAAGGAACAACAAGACTTCTATGAGACTATTCTGGTTGACATGAAGCCCATTGTTTGTGACATGAGATGGGTTGATTGGGAATACATCAAGGAGAATGAAGATCACTTCCCAGGAGTATACGACAGTTGCAAAGCATGTGTAGTAGATGAGTTTGTTGGGCAGAAGCTCACAAAATGGAATGATGAGCTAATCATGCAGTTTTATTCCACTGCTCACTTCTATCTAGATGGGAAGATAGTTTGGATATCTGAAGGTACGAGGTACCAATCTACTATTGAAGACTGGGCCAAGTTGATCAATGCCCAAGAGGAACATGATGATGACTTGGATGTGTATGCCAAGAAGAAGAAAGACTACAACTCCATGGATAATATGTACAAAGAGATCCCTGATAAAGCTTTGGAGACACACAAGCTTGGATCTGTGCACTACTTGTTGTCTTGTCTGCCTACCATCAACATGATCTTAAGGCACACACTGCTACCCAAGTCTGGAGATCACATGATGGTTAGAGGACATTCCATCAACTTGCTGCAAATCTTTGATGTCCCTCAAAAGTTTAAAGTCATGACCCTGATTGTAGAGACAATCAAGAGGACAGCATGCTGACCAAAAGAGAAGTTGTGGGTATGCTCCACATATTCAGGAGCTCATCAATTCTAAGATGGGCACAGGAACATACTTGTTGGACAAAGAGCACTTACCCTTGCTTCCAGAGTTTGAAGATAATGAAGTTGTCATGAATGAGAATGAACCATCATGTCAGGACCCCGATCCTAAGTCACACCGATCTAGCATGTAACACATCATATCACTTTGCGGCCTCACGCACGGTATTCCCACGGGTGCCACCTTACCTGGCCCGGGACCGTTTGCGCCTTTTGGCTCACGTATATGATAGTGTTGCTAGCATCCATATGACAAAGAACCCGAGCCAACATGACTAGTCGTGAACCCAAAGTGGCACTAACTTACGAGGACAGGCATACATGACACAGCCTCGAACGTGTCGGTCATCAGCGTGTGAATCCGGGCTGTAGCAACTGGGCTAACAGGACTGCGGGAACCCAGGCTGTAGCAAGCTAGCAGGACTCCGGAAGTCACCGCGTGAAATTTTCCCGAAGGGACAGACACAGGAACGAAGTGGGACACATGCCGGCCAGTCTAGGTGTTCCGGAGCAGTAGTGACTGGGCTAGCAGGACTCCGGTAAACCGGGCTGTAGCAGACTACCATGGCTTAATGGAAGCACTAGACTACATTTCCCCATAAGAGAGGCTACCAAGGATAAACAACTAGGTTGTCGGATCCCACACATACCAAGCATTTCAAAATCATACACACAATATGCTCGATATGTGCAAATACAACATGGCATCACAACAAGACTCTACGACTCAGAGTATTTATTCATTAGGCTCCGAAGAGCCAGATATTACAAACATGGGTCTCATGACCCACCAATCAAGTCATAAAGCAAAAGCACAGGAAAGCTTAAACATGTCTGAGTACAAACAACTACAAATGAAAAAGGCTAAGAAGCCTGACTATCTATAAGACCCTCCCGGGGTACAAGATCGTAGCTGAGGTAACAAGCTAAACGTCGAAGTCCACGCAGAACTACTAGCGAGACTGAAGTCTCTCTGCAAAAACATAAATTAAGCAAACGTGAGTACAAATGTACCCAGCAAGTCTTATATCAGAACTATCTACATATGCATCAGTATCAACAAAGGGGGTGCTGGAGCTTAACTGCAGGAAGCCAGCTTTGACTCAGTGGCTATCCTAAACTATGACTGCTAGTAACACACGAGTCAACATATTCACCATATCAATACACCACTATGGACCCGCTCCCGTCTCCCTATGAGAATGCCATCCATAGCACTCACGCTTATCTTGCGCATTTTAGAGTATCCACTTTCACTTGTCTATGAACTGTACAGGCAACCCAGAAGTCCTTTATCGCGGACACGGCTATTCGAATAGATGATGTTAACCCTGCAGGGGTGTACTTCTTCACACACGCTCTCGCCACTTACCACCATGTACACGTCGTGTATCTCGGCAACCTTCAAGCGGAAGCCTGGCGAGGGAGTCGGCCACGACCTGACTAACCACACAAGTCTCTAGTCCAGGTTTATCGCCTATTCGGGTTCCATCCGCAAGGAGATCTGGCCAGGGTTTCGCTCACGGCCCCAAATGATGAGAGCAGGGTTCCCGAGGCACCAAACGGGCGTCTCGGTACACCGTGCCTCGTGTATCTACCGCAACATAGCCCACCCCTAGGGTCAGCGCTACGCACGACCCCCAACACATATCCTACAAACACCAGAAACTAGTTGCAACTCCTGGACAGAGATCAAGGCGATTAATAAGCCGAGAGGGGTCGAGATACCGGAACCCAATGTGTGGTAGTAACTGTTCATGGATCACAAACACAGAACTCAGTTCCTGAGGACGGTTTCAATGAGACAACCCACCATGTACTCCTAGATGGCCCCTCACCGCTACCTTTACCAAATTGTGTTCACACACTTAGCTCACACCCAGTAGGACATGTTCATCACCCTTCCAATTCATCCCTGATGAATAAAACCTGGCCCAACTCTAAGCAATAGCAGGCATGACAACAAGCATGAATGAGTAGGCACATCAGGGCTCAAACAACTCCTACTCATGATAGTGTGTTTCATCTATTTACTATGGCAATGATAGGTCATGCAGAGGAAAGGGGTTCAACTACCGCAGCATGTAACAGTTGAATCGTTGTTGTCCTAATGTAGTAAAAGAGAGCAGGAGCGAGAGATTGGGGTTGTATCGGAATGAACAAGGGGGTTTTGCTTGCCTGGCACTTTTGAAGATAGTATAGCTCTTCATCGGTGTCATCAAACTCATCATCGGAACTACGTCCATTAAGAGGGGACAAATACCGGCAAACAGAGAAAGAACACAATCAATGCAATGCAACAATATGATGCATGATCATGACATGGCAATATGCTGTGATTTGAGCAAATGCAACAGAAAGTCATTTTGGTTGAAGTGGAATTCAAAGCTAGATCAAATTCCAACTCCAAATCTATTATCAAATTTTTCCTAATCATGTTTCATCCTAAACAGTGAGGTTAAGTTGCTTTATCATGCATGGAACCAGTACAGATGGATAGATTAGATTTTTCTGATCATTTTTCATATATAAAACTTTGCATTTGGAGTTACAGATTAATTTCTATGATTTTTAGAAGTTTAGAGCATTTTCTAGAATTTCCTAAATATAATAAATCCAGAAAATACTTTATTGCGTCAGCATTGCGTTACTGTGACGTCAGCGGTCAACAGCGCGGTCCAGGTCAAACCTGACCAGTGGGTCCCGTGTGTCAGTGGTTAATTAAACTAACTAAATAAATTAAGACTAACCTAGGTTAATTAGCAAGGCTGGCCCCACGTGTTACTGACCCAGGGTGGTCAAACCCTGGTCAGACGGGGTCAAACCCCCGGTCAAAAGAGTCAAACCCGCCGGCGTTAAGCCGCCAGCGAAGACAGAAACGGCAGAGGGTCTCGGAAAGGTTGTTCCGGCGACCAAAAGAGCGGCGGAGGAGCTCTATGCGTAGCTGGAGATCTCGCGCATCTAACGGTGTAAGAAGCAGCAGCTGGGGTGGTCCGAAACGACGACGACGTCGAGCTTTACGGCGGCCGGAGTTCAGACACGCACGGGTTCGGTGTTTTGGTGCACGACAGGACCAGCTGGTGGTCGGGGTCGTCTCCTGGGAGCAACCCTAGCGCGATGACGCGCCCAGGCGCAAGCTATGGCGTCTGTAGCCACGACGGCGACATGGCCGGTGGGTGGGAGCTCTCGGCTCCGGCGGAAAGCATGGCTAGAAGAAGAGATGGAGAGGGGAAACAAGGGGGAAACAACGGAGGCTCACAGCAGGGTCGAACGGAGTCGAGGTCGAGGTCGGGGAAGCCCTGGACGGCACGAATCGAACGATGGCGATCACCGGACAGAGGCGGCGATGGGGACGGCGGGGACGACGTTGCAGGGCCCCTGCGGTCGCGGCCGTAGGGTGTGTAGCTCCAGGATGTTGTGGAGAAGCTCGTGGTGGCGCTGGTTGGGAGGGTGGTGGCCTATAGCCATGGCGACGGCAACGACGCGCTCTCGGGCTCACGGGAAGAGGGGAAGAGGGAGCCAGAGGAGGGGGAGGAGAGAGCTGCGAGGGGAACAGGGGGAGAAGGTCTCGGGCGTCTCTGTGGCGCATCCATAAGAGCCGGGGCGTCGCGATGGAAGCAGGAGCTGGCGCGCGCGCGGCGACCACACGCCCTCCTGCCCACTGGCAGGAGGTTGAAGACAGTATGAGGGAAGAGGAGGTGGGCTGGGCCGGCAGAAACTGGGCCAGACTATAGGGAGGCCAGGTGAGCTTACTCTCTCTCTCTTTCTAATTTATTCTGTTTTCTATTCTTCTGCTTTATGTTTGCAAATAAAATACCAACCCAAACACTTTGGTTAATTCTGCAAATTTTTGTGATGAATATTTGAATTATTTTCAAACCACACAATAAATTTCAGAATATTTGGAGCAACCAATATTTAATGGTAACTTCTAAACTCCAACTCAAATACCATAATGATTTAATTCAATGACCAAAATGTCCTAGAAAAATGTGCATCATCTCTGGTAGAAGCTTTCACCTCTTTCCATAAATCATGAACATTTTAAAAGGATATTTTGAGGTCACTGAAAATATTTTGGTTGAACCTATTTGAGTTCTTCTGGTGCTAGGGTTTTATCATCCCCATTTCAACTTTAATTGAAAACTAACATGATGCATGGATGCTTTAATGCAACTAATGACAAGAAAATTCTAGGGCTGTGACACATCATCAGCTCAAGCACAAGAGAACAGAGCTGAAGCTAAGGCAGAGAAAGCTGCAAGGATGCCAAGTGCAGAAGAAGCATCTCAGTTGTTCCTCAAGTCAAAACAAGATCAATTGGGCTATCTGATTCAAGCTACACTGAGGATTGAGAAGGGCTTGGCCACCCTGACTCGGAATCAGGAGAGCCTGGAGAGGATTGTTGAATAAAAGTTTTATGATCTTGACCTCAAGGTAACTGAGATACAGACTGTTGTTGAGCAGCTCCAGAAGGAAGCTGAGGAGAGGAGAGGAAAGGCAACTACAGATACTTTTCAGCGTGTGCCACGAGGTCAGAGGTCTGCTGCAGTGCCAGTAACAGATTCGAGAGCTACAGAGTCAGCACCAGCAGCTACCGCTTCAGTGCCACCTCTAGCACCCACTCCACCAGCTCCAACTACATCGACAGATGCCTTCGTCCTTGGAGTTCCCTCTACACCACCTCCCGAAGACCAAGCCTGAGAGACGCATGGCACTATGCATTTTCGAACTTTTTGGTAACTTGTTGCCAAAGGGGGAGAAGTGTATAGATCATAGGCTTCGAGAGAGAGTGTTTTGCTTCTTTGTCTCTCTTGCTTTTGGTTGAACTTTTTCTGTGCTTGGTTGATACTATGTCTGTGTGAGATACTTGGTTGATCATGTGTTTGATTATATGCTACTTTAATGTTTGCTTGGATGATATTATCTCTTATATTCCATATATGATCATTCACTTTGCTTGGTGATGAGTGCATGCTTTTAATTTCTATCATTTTGAGCGCTCCACCAAGATGTATGTGACATGGAAGAGTATAACCCATGATCCTAATCGATTGTGCATTTGCATTCAAAAGCAAATTTTAAATAATGCACAAATTTAGGGGGAGCTCTTGCTTATCACATACTTCTCAAAGTTTCAATCTTATGATCATTTGTCGAAGCTTTGATCTATATGTTGTCATCAATTACCAAAAAGGGGGAGATCGAAAGTGCAACTATCCCTGGGTGGTTTTGGTAATTATTAACAACATATAGCTCATTGAGCTAATGCCATTTCAAGATAAATATTTCAGGAAAGCTCAATGATTGGCATGGCATGGACTAGAAATGTGGACCCCTCAAAATGCTAAGGACAAAAGATTGGCTCAAGCTCAAAAGCTCAAGACTCTACATTTTACTTTCAGTGATCCAAGATCACATTGAGTCCATAGAAAAAGCCAATACTATTAAAAGGGGATGAGGTGTTGCTTAATGGGTTACTTTCTCAAAATGCTTAGTGATATGCTCCAAAAACCCTCAACTACTTTCTCATATCCACATATGTCCCAAACCAAAAGTCAAACTCGGCCCCACCAAAACCTTCTATCCGGCGCCACCGTGTTCAGTTGACATAGCAACTGCCACAAAACCCTAGCCACTTCGGTCTTACCGATAAGGATCTCGGTCTCACCGAGATGGGATTGCAAACTCTCTGTTTCCCTTCGTAACGTTTCGGTCCAACCGATATGAGCGATCGGTCCCACCGAGTTCGCAATGCAAACTCTCTGTTTCCCCTTTGTAACATTTCGGTCTCACCGAGATGAGCGAATCGGTCCCACCAAGTTTGCCCGGCCAACTCTCTGGTTAGCTTATTACCAAAATCGGTCCCACCGAGTTTGTGTAATCGGTCTCACCGAGATTACATTATGCCCTAACCCTAATGAAATTGGTCCCATCGATTTGACTTGTCGGTCCCACCGAAAATCCTAACGTTCACATTTTGAACTAAATCGGTCTGACTGATTTTCATTATTCGGTCCCACCGAGTTTGGTGATTTGTTTGTAACAGTTAGATTTTGTGTGGAGGCTATATATACCCCTCCACCCACTCTTTATTCGTGGAGAGAGCCATCAGAACATGCCTACACTTCCAACATTCATTTTTTGAGAGAGAACCACCTACTCATGTGTTCAGACCAAGATATTCCATTCCAACCATATGAAATTGATCTCTAGCCTTCTCCAAGTTGCTTTCCACTCAAATCATCTTTCCACCAAATCCAAATCTGTGAGAGAGAGTTGGGTGTTATGGAGACTATCATTTGAAGCACAAGAGCAAGGAGTTCATCATCAACATACCGTCTATTATCTTTTGGAGAGTGGTGTCTCCTAGATTGGTTAGGTGTCACTTGGGAGCCTCCGTCAAGATTGTGGAGTTGAACCAAGGAGTTTGTACGGGCAAGGAGATCGCCTACTTCGTGAAGATCTACCCTAGTGAGGCAAGTCCTTCATGGGCGATGCCCATGGTGGGATAGACAAGGTTGCTTCTTCGTGGACCCTTCATGGGTGGAGCCCTCCATGGACTCGCGCAACCGTTACCCTTCGTTGGTTGAAGTCTCCATAAATGTGGATGTATGATAGCACCACCTATCTGAACCACACCAAAAATCTCCGTGTCTACATTGCGTTTGATCCGTCCAAACTCCTCCCTTTATCTTCCAGTGCAATGTTTTACATTCCGCTGCTATACTCTTAGACTTGAATGTGTAGGGTGATTTCTTGACTAGTGCTAAGTTGCTAAAATCTGCCAAGACTTAAAATTGAGAAAATGCTAGATTTTTATTTGGTCAACTAGTCTAATCACCCCCCTCTAGACATACTTTCGATCCTACTGGGTGCTGTGCATTCGCCCGACCAGCAGCAGGAGCACCCCGACCGGTTCCAGCGAGGGGTGGCGGTGCAAGCCCTAAAGCGACTGGTGGCGGTTGTCTCGCAACAGGAGGAGTACCGCGGCCTGCCCCAGTGGTAGGCGTCGTGCCTTGCTTGGCGGGCGGCGGTTGCCTCGCGGGGGGAGGATGGGCACCACGGCTGGTCCCAGCGGCGGGCCTCCGCGTCCGGCCATCGTGCCGGCGACGGAGATTCTGGTCGCTCTCCCCACACCGAGCCATGGGAACCCAGGAGATCAAGAAACCCTAGCCGAAACAACGAGAGTCGATTCGGGCCTCATCGTCTCATGCATGCACGTAGGAACGGACGACCTGGCTTGGGCTTCTGACTGGGCCACATGCCCCGAGTCCAGAGAGCCCACGACCAGTGTCGGTTCCGATCCCACATCGAGGCCCGGCGAGGCGGAGAAGGAGGAGGCTGGCTGCTCGGGCGCGCCGGCGCAGGCGGAGAAGGAGGCGGAGTGCCGCCACGCGCCGGAGAAGGAGGCTGAGTGCCCTGATCACTCGCCGGAGAAGGAGGCGGAGGAGGAGGCGGAGTGCCCTGACTCGCCGGAGGAGGAGGAGGAGGCGGAGGCGTCCAGTTCGGAAGGTTGATGAGCTCCTTCCGCCATAGGCATGGAGTCTTTAGGAAAGAACCCAGCCGAGACTCCCCTTCACCCGTAGGGTGGTTAAGCTCGAGGTCCTCAAATCCGTCAGTTATTTCATCCACCATCACCCTAGCATATCCTTCTGGAATCGGCCGGCAGCGAAAAGTTGCGCCAGGTTCAGGAGGTGCAACAGAGCCAACAGACGTCTTGACTTTCAATTTCATCCATTGCGTCATCAGGTGGCAATGTTGAGACTCCATGATAGCATCCACGGGGTAGCTAGTAGGAGCCGTGAAGACAGGCTCCAGCTGAAGAAGCTTGGTGGAAGCCACGCTGCTTCTCCGCTGAGATGGCGGGGTAGCTTCGAGGGAAGCTTCGGCAGGTCGCCTGCTGCGACCTGCTTCTCGTTCCTCTATTTCAACTGGATGGATCCTAGCTAAGTGATCAAGTATATGCCATATCCATATTACTTAGATCACTAAGTGATGAAGTAATATGGATATGGCATATACTTGATCACTTAGCTAGGATCCACATGCATCCAGTCAAAACTAATCTGCGGTACTTTCACCAAATGATTTAACAACTCATTATAATGTAAAACAATCACTAAATTAAATTGAAAACACAAAACTAAAGGAAAAATAAAAATTAAAACCAAAACACACCCAAACATTTAGTACCGGTTGGTGTTACCAACCGGTACTAATGTCCTACACGCACCCGGGCCTGGCTTGTGCCACGTGGTGGCACGTTAGCGCCGGTTCGTGCCAAACCGGTACTAAAGGGGGGGACCTTTAGTCCCCACTCTTTAGTGCCGGTTGCAGAACCGGCACTAAAGGCCCTTACGAACCGGTGATAAAACTCCGTTTTCTACTAGTGAGGGGGCATTGGTCCCGGTTGGTGCCACGAACCGGGACCAAAGCTCTGGGTATATAAGTAGCACATAGGAATTTTGCAGAGTTCATCACCATTTGCCCCCGACGACGCCGAGCACATCAACACCGCCAGGCTTCCCCGACGCTCTCGTCGCCGTCGTCATCGCCCGCGCCCCTGCCCCGGCCCGCCCCCGCCGTCGCCCGCGCCCCTGCCCAGGCCCGCCGTCGCCCGCGCCCCTGCCCAGGCCCACCGTCGCCCGCGCCCCTGCCCCAGCCCGCCCCCGCCGTCGCCCGCGCCCCTACCCCGGCCCACCATCGCCCCGGCCCGCCCCCGCCGTCGCCGTCGCTCTCGTCGCCGTCGTCGTCACCCGCGCCCCTTCCCCGGCCCGCCCCCATCGTCATCGTCGCCCCTGCCCCGAGCCCGCGGTCCTGCAAAAGTTAGATTTTTAGATTATATGTCCTTTTTTCAGCTTTTTTGTTCATATATATGATGATTTCTTTTTTGCTTTTTTATAAAAATGTATATATGTATGTATGTTCTCTGTGTATATATGTTCATATATACAAAAGTTAGATTTTTAGAAAAGTTTTATCTATATATGTTCTCTGATTTAGTACATTAATTTTAGGTTAGTTTCATTTTTAGAAAGTTTTATATATTTAGGAAGAAGGAAGAGAAGGAAGATGGAAGAAGAAGAAAAGGTTTTATATATGCAAAAGTTACATTTTTAGAAAAGTTTTATATATCTAGCTAGGAAAGGAAGAAGAAGAAAAAGAATGAGAGGAAAAAGGAAAATAAGAAGAGGAAGAAAGGAGAAGAAGAGGAGAGGAAGAAGAGGAGAAATAAATAAGAGGAGAAGAAGAGAAATTTTTTCTTCTTCTCTTATCCTCTATTCCTTTCTTCTTCTCTTCTTTTTATGTCTTCTTCGTCTTCTTATTTTTTATCGGGTATGTCGTTGTCGATATACCCCGTCCCGATAACTTCAACACGAGGGGGGGTCGATATACCCCCTCCTTGATAACATTATTTCCCATGTATGTATGTCGTCGTTGTCGATATAACCCCTTCCTGGATAACTTCGACATGAGGGGCGGTCGATATATATACCCCCTCTTGACTGTGATAACTTATACCCACCCCCCGGCCCTCTCGCTCGACCAAAACACTCGAGGACACCGAAACCCTAGAAAAAAAGGATGTCGGTCTCCTACCCCCTCCCGCCGTGCCCCTACCCGAAAAACTCTCTCGAGGCCACCCAAATTTACCAAGTTAAAAGAGCGTTGTTGTCGAGGCCACCCAAACCCTTGAAGCGTTGTCGAGGCCACCCCAAACCCTTGAAGCGTTGCCGAGGCCACCCCAAACCCTAGAGAAGCAGCATCGAGCCACTAATTATATGATTCCTTATTCTGATTAGCTAGCTAGTTCTATGTTTGCCACTAATATATCCATCTGTCATGTTTGAATAATAACTGCCATGTTGTAAATATTTGCAGAAACTATGGAGCACCCACGAGACGAAGCAACAGAAGCGGTGTCGGGGGACATAATCGCACAAGGAAGTGATGTCGTCTTGTCGTTTCTCAACGACACCGATGGTCTGGAAGGACAGGGTGAAGAAGCAGGCTAGGGTGATCGAACAATGGAGGAGGAAGGGACATGATTTTGATGGCTCCGGTGACCCAATGCCGATGCAAGAAGGAGACCGTGATGACGGCTCCGGTGACCGAACCGTGTCCGGCCAGGTATATATATATTAGTTAAGCCTGTGCTGACTAGCTAATTGATGCATTCATTATTTTGGTATGTACACCTATTAATTAACTCTTGTCTTTCTTCTTTTTTCTAGCCCTCCGGATCGAGCACAACTCCGGTAAAGAGACGAGGCCCGAAAAAAAGTTGCGCTCGGATGAAAGGTTTGAGATCACAGCAATCGCGCGTGATGGCATGCCGATTGAACCCATCCGGACAAAGGAAGCATTTGCTGCTCAGTGCGGGGTTCTTGTTAGGGACAAGATCCCGATCAGCATCCACCAATGGTTTAAGCCTAAGAAGGAAGACCCTGAGGTGTCTTATGTCGACGATATGCAGAAAGATGATCTTTGGACTGTGCTGAAGGCAAATTTCACCCTACCGCCAAAGGAGGATCCGGAGAAGCCAGTTAAAGAGCAAGTGATCAAGTCTCATGCTCTTAAGAAGATGGCAGAACTATTCAGGAGGTGGAAGAATGAGCTGAAAACATCATTTGTCGACAAAGAAGAGACACCAGAATTCATCGGCCGGTATGAGAAGATCAGAGATCACTGGCCCGCGTTTGTGGCCCACAAGACATCGGACAAGAGTAAGAAGGTGTCAGCGACAAACAAGAAAAATGTTGCGAAGAAGAAGCTTCACCATCGCACGGGGTCAGGTGGCTACCTCAAAGCCCGACCGTTGTGGACCAAGGCTGAGAATGACCTGGTTGATAAAGGGGTCGAACCAGAGACATTGAACTGGCCAGACCGTTGCCGGACTTGGTTCTTCAGGGTTGACGGAACCTTGGACCCTATATCAGGGAAGTGCCGTTGGAGGAACGAGCAACTGCGAATACCCATCACGAAGCTTCAGCAGTATATCGAGGCAGCGCAGCAAGGGACGTTCGTTCCAGACAGAGAGAACGACGAGCTCACAATGGCCCTCGGGAATCCTGAGCACCCTGGACGGACACGAAGCACGCCAGGCCCCGTTCCGTGGAAGGCTGGGTTTCCGGACGCAGGTGGTTACAAATGCCAGGAGAGGAGGAAAAAAGTGGAGCAGACCTAACTACAGGCGCTGCACGCAAGGGTACAAGCCCCCCCTCCACCATAATCCACCTCAGTCATATCGTCGTAGTGCTTAGGCGAAGCCCTGCGCCGGTAGCTTCATCATAACCGTCATTACGCCGTCGTGCTGACGAAGCTCTCCCTCGACACTCTGCTGGATCATGAGTTCGTGGGACGTCACCGAGCCGAACGTGTGCAGGTCACGGAGGTGTCGTACTTTCGGTACTAGGATCGGTCGATCATGAAGACGTACGACTACATCAACCGCGTTGTCATAACGCTTCTGCTTTCGGTCTATGAGGGTACTTGGACAACACTCTCCCCTCTCGTTGCTATGCATCACCATGATCTTGCATGTGCGTAGGAATGTTTTTGAAATTACTACGTTCCCCAACAGTGGCTTCCGAGCCAGGTTTATGCGTAGATATTATATGCATGTGTAGAACACAAGTGAGTTGTGGGTGATAATAGTTATACTGCTTTCCAGCATGTCATACTTTGATTCGGCGATATTGTTGGATGAAGCGGCCCGGACCGACATTAAGCGTACGCTTACGCGAGACTGGTTCTACCCACGTGCTTCGCACACAGGTGGCTGGCGGGTGTCAGTTTCTCCAACTTTAGTTGAATCGAGTGTGGCTACGCCTGGTCCTTGTTGAAGGTTAAAACATCACATACTTGATGAAAAATCGTTGTGGTTTTGATGCGTAGGTAAGAACGGTTCTTGCTCAGCCCATAGCAGTCACGTAAAACTTGCAACAACAAAGTAGAGGGCGTCTAACTTGTTTTTGCAGGGCATGTTGTGATGTGATATGGTCAAGACATGATGCTAAATTTTATTGTATGAGATGATCATGTTTTGTAACGAAGTTATCGGCAACTGGCAGGAGCCATATGGTTGTTGCTTTATTGTATGAAATGCAATCGCCATGTAATTGCTTTACTTTATCACTAAGCGGTAGTGATAGTTGTAGAAGCAATAGTTGGCAAGATGACAATGATGCTACGATGCAGATCAAGGTGTCACGCCGGTGACGATGGTGATCATGACGGTGCTTTGGAGATGGAGATCAAAGGCACAAGATGATGACGGCCATATCATATCACTTATATTGATTGCATGTGATGTTTATCCTTTATGCATCTTTTTTGCTTAGTTCAACGGTAGCATTATAAGATGATCTCTCACTAAGTTTCAAGGTACAAGTGTTCTCCCTGAGTATGCACCATTACGAAAGTTCATCGTGCCAAGACACCACGTGATGATCGGGTGTGATAATCTCTACGTTCACATACAACGGGTGCAAGCCAGTTTTGCACACACAAAATACTCAGGTTAAACTTGACGAGCCTAGCATATGCGGATATGGCCTCGGAACACTGAGACTGAAAGGTCGAGCGTGTATCATATAGTAGATATGATCAACATAGTGGTGTTCACCATTGAAAACTACTCCATCTCACGTGATGATCGGACATGGTTTAGTTAATATGGATCATGTGATCACTTAGATGATTAGAGGGATGTCTATCTAAGTGGGAGTTCTTTAGTAATTTGATTAATTGAACTTTAATTTATCATGAACTTAGTACCTGATAGTATTTTTCATGTCTATGTTGTTGTAGATAGATGGCTCGTGCCGTTGTTCCGTTGAATTTTAATGCATTCCTAAAGAAAGCTAAGTTCAAAGATGATGGTAGCAACTACACGGACTGGGTCCATAACTTGAGGATTATCCTCATTGCTGCACAGAAGAATTATGTCCTGGAAGCACCGCTAGGTGCCAAACCCACTGCAGGAGCAACGCCAGATGTTATGAACGTCTGGCAGAGCAAAGCTAACGACTACTCGATAGTTCAGTGTGCCATGCTTTACGGCTTAGAACCGGGACTTCAACGGCGTTTTGAACGTCAGGGAGCATATGAGATGTTCCAGGAGTTGAAGTTAATATTTCAAGTAAATGCCCGGATTGAGAGATATGAAGTCGCCAATAAGTTCTATAGCTGCAAGATGGAGGATAACAGTTCTATTAGTGAACATATACTCAAAATGTCTGGGTATAATAATCACTTGATTCACCTGGGAGTTAATCTTCCTGATGATAGTGTCATTGAAAGAATTCTTCAATCACTGCCACCAAGGTACAAGAGCTTCGTGATGAAGTATAATATGCAAGGGATGGATAAGACAATTCCCGAGCTCTTCGCAATGCTAAAGGATGCAGAGGTAGAAATCAAGAAGGAGCATCAAGTGTTGATGGTCAACAATACCACCAGTTTCAAGAAAAAAGGTAAAGGGAAAAAGGGGAACTTCAAGAAGAATGGCAAGCAAGTTGCTGCTCAAGGGAAGAAGCCCAAGTCTGGACCTAAGCCTGAGACTGAGTGCTTCTACTGCAAAGAGACTGGTCACTGGAAGTGGAACTGCCCCAAGTATTTGGCGGATAAGAAGGATGGCAAGGTGAACAAAGGAATATGTGATATACATGTTATTGATGTGTACCTTACTAATGCTCGCAGTAGCACCTGGGTATTTGATACTGGTTCTGTTGCTAATATTTGCAACTCGAAACAGGGACTACGGATTAAGCGAAGATTGGCTAAGGACGAGGTGACGATGCGCGTGGGAAATGGTTCCAAAGTTGATGTGATCGCGGTCGGCACGCTACCACTACTTCTACCTTCGGGATTAGTTTTAGACCTGAATAATTTTTATTTGGTGCCAGCGTTGAGCATGAACATTATATCTGGATCTTGTTTGATGTGAGACGGTTATTCATTTAAATCAAAGAATAATGGTTGTTCTATTTATATGAGTACTATCTTTTATGGTCATGCACCCTTGAAGAGTGGTCTATTTTTATTGAATCTCGATAGTAGTGATACACATATTCATAATATTGAAGCCAAAAGATGCAGAGTTGATAATGATAGTGCAACTTATTTGTGGCACTACCGTTTGGGTCATATTGGTGTAAAGCGCATGAAGAAACTCCATTCTGATGGACTTTTGGAATCACTTGATTATGAACCACTTGGTACTTGCGAACCATGCCTCATGGGCAAGATGACTAAAACTCCATTCTCCGGAACAATGGAGCGAGCAACAGATTTGTTGGAAATCATACATACTGGTGTATGTGGTCCGATGAATATTGAGGCTCGTGGTGGGTATCGTTATTTTCTCACCTTCACAGATGATTTGAGCAGATATGGGTATATCTACTTGATGAAGCATAAGTCTGAAACATTTGAAAAGTTCAAAGAATTTCAGAGTGAAGTGGAAAATCATCGTAACAAGAAAATAAAGTTTCTACAATCTGATCGTGGAGGAGAATATTTGAGTTACGAGTTTGGTCTTCATTTGAAACAATGCGGAATAGTTTCGCAACTGATGCCACCCGGAACACCACAGCGTAATGGTGTGTCCGAACGTCGTAATCATAATTTACTAGATATGGTGCGATCTATATGATGTCTCTTACTGATTTACCGCTATCATTTTGGGGTTGTGCTTTAGAGACGGCTGCATTCACGCTAAATAGGGCACCATCTAAATCCGTTGAGACGACACCTTATGAACTATGGTTTGCCAAGAAACCAAAGTTGTCGTTTCTTAAAGTTTGGGGTTGCGATGCTTATGTGAAAAAGCTTCAACCTGATAAGCTCGAATCCAAATCAGAGAAATGTGTATTCAGAGGATACCCAAAGGAGACTGTTGGGTACACCTTCTATCACAGATCCGAAGGCAAGACATTCGTTGCTAAGAATGGATCCTTTCTAGAGAAGGAGTTTCTCTCAAAAGAAGTGAGTGGGAGGAAAGTAGAACTTGATGGGGTAAATGCACCTGCTCCCTTATTCGAAAGTAGTTCATCACAGAAATCTTTTCCTGTGACTCCAACACCAATTACTGAGGAAGCTAATGATGATGATCATGTAACTTCAGATCAAGTTACTACCAAACCTCGTAGGTCAACCAGAGTAAGATCTGCACTAGAGTGGTACAGTAATCCTATTTTGGAGGTCATGTTACTTGACCATGACAAACCTACGAACTATGAGGAAACGATGATGAGCCCAGATTCCGCGAAATGGCTTGAGGCCATGAAATCTAAGATGGGATCCATGTATGAGAACAAAGTGTGGACTTTGGTTGACTTGCCCGATGATCAGCAAGCCATCGAGAATAAATGGATCTTCAAGAAGAAGACTGATGCTGACGGTAATGTTACTGTCTACAAAGCTCGACTTGTTGCGAAAGGTTTTCAACAAGTTCAAGGATTTGACTACGATGAGACCTTGTCACCCGTAGAGATGCTTAAGTCCGTCCGAATCATGTTAGCAATTGTTGCATTTTATGATTATGAAATATGGCAAATGGATGTAAAGACTGCATTCCTGAATGGATTTCTGGAAGAAGAGTTGTATATGATGCAACCTGAAGGTTTTATCGATCCAAAGGATGCTAACAAAGTGTGCAAGCTCCAGCGATCCATTTATGGACTAGTGCAAGCATCTCGGAGTTGGAATAAACGTTTTGATAGTGTGATCAAAGCATATGGTTTTATACAGACTTTTGGAGAAGCCTGTATTTACAAGAAAGTGAGTGGGAGCTCTGTAGCATTTCTAATATTATATGTGGATGACATATTGTTGATTGGAAATGATATAGAATTTCTGGATAGCATAAAAGGATACTTGAACAAGAGTTTTTCAATGAAAAACCTCGGTGAAGCTGCTTATATATTGGGCATCAAGATCTATAGAGATAGATCAAGACGTTTAATTGGACTTTCACAAAGCACATACCTTGATAAAGTTTTGAAAAAGTTCAAAATGGATCAAGCAAATAAAGGGTTCTTGCCTGTGTTACAAGGTGTGAAGTTGAGTCAGACTCAATGCCCGACCACTGCAGAAGATAGAGAGAAAATGAAAGGTGTTCCCTATGCTTCAGCCATAGGCTCTATCATGTATGCAATGCTGTGTACCAGACCTGATGTGTGCCTTGCTATCAATTTAGTAGGGAGGTACCAAAGTAATCCAGGAGTGGATCACTAGATAACGGTCAAGAACATCCTGAAATACCTGAAAAGGACTAAGGATATGTTTCTCGTTTATGGAGGTGACAAAGAGCTCGTCGTAAATGGTTACATCAATGCAAGCTTTGACACTGATCTGGATGACTCTAAGTCACAGACCGGATACGTGTTTATATTGAACGATGGAGCTGTCAGTTGGTGCAGTTCTAAGCAAAGCGTCGTGGCGTGATCTACGTGTGAAGCGGAGTACATAGCTGCTTCGGAAGCAGCAAATGAAGGAGTCTGGATGAAGGAGTCCACATCTAATCTAGGTGTCATACCTAGTGCATCGGGTTCAATGAAAATCTTTTGTGACAATACTGGTGCAATTGCCTTGGCAAAGGAATCCAGATTTCACAAGAGAACCAAGCACATCAAGAGACGCTTCAATTCCATCCGCGATCAAGTCAAGGGGGGAGACATAGAGATTTGCAAGATACATACGGATCTGAATGTTGCAGACCCGTTGACTAAGCCTCTCTCACGAGCAAAACATGATCAGCACCAAGAATCCATGGGTGTTAGAATCATTACTGTGTAATCTAGATTATTGACTCTAGTGCGAGTGGGAGACTGAAGGAAATATGCCCTAGAGTCAATAATAAAGTTGTTATTTATATTTCCTTATATCATGATAAATGTTTATTATTCATGCTAGAATTGTATTAACCGGAAACTTAGTACATGTGTGAATACATAGACAAACAGAGTGTCACTAGTATGCCTCTACTTGACTAGCTCGTTGAATCAAAGATGGTTAAGTTTCCTAGCCATAGACATGAGTTGTCATTTGATTAACGGGATCACATCATTAGAGAATGATGTGATTGACTTGACCCATTTCGTTAGCTCAGCACTTGATCGTTTAGTATACTGCTATTGCTTTCTTCATGACTTATACATGTTCCTATGACTATGACATTATGCAACTCCCGAGTACCGGAGGAACACTTTGTGTGCTACCAAACATCACAACAAAACGGGGTGATTATAAAGGTGCTCTACAGGTGTCTCCGATGGTACTTGTTGAGTTGGCATAGATCGAGATTAAGATTTGTCACTCCAATTGTCGGAGAGGTATGTCTGGGCCCTCTCGGTAATGCACATCACTATAAGCCTTGCAAGAAAACTGACTAATGAGTTAGTTGCGGGATGATGCATTACGGAACGAGTAAAGAGACTTGCCGGTAACAAGATTGAACTAGGTATTGAGATACCGACGATCGAATCTCGGGCAAGTATCATACCGATGACAAAGGGAACAACGTATGTTGTTATTGTGGTTTGACCGATAAAGTTCTTCATAGAATATGTGGGAGCCAATATGAACATCCAGGTTCCGCTATTGGTTATTGACCGGAGACGTGTCTCGGTCATGTCTACATAGTTCTCGAACCCGTAGGGTCCGCACGCTTAACGTTCAGTGACAATCGGTATTATGAGTTTATGTGTTTTGATGTACCGAAGATAGTTCGGACTCCCGGATGTGATCACGGACATGACAAGGAGTCTCGAAATGGTTGAGACATAAAGATTGATTTATTGGATGACTATATTCGGACACCGGATGAGTTTCAGGGATCACCAGATAATTATCGGAGTGTCGGGGGGTTATCGAAACCCCCGGGGGGACTATTGGGCCTACATGAGCCATAGGGAAGAGGGGAGGCAGCCCACAAGGGGCAGTCGCGCGCCCTCCCTATAGGGAGTCCGAATTGGACTAGGGAGGGGGGCGCGCCCCCCCTTTCCTTCTCCTCTTCCTCTCCTTCTTTCCCCCTTCCTCCTCCTAGTTGGACTAGGAAAGGGGGAGTCCTACTCCTACTAGGAGGAGGACTCCTCCCCCTCCTTGGCGCGCCCCAAGGGCCGACTGGCCTCCCCCTTGCTCCTTTATATACGGGGGCAGGGGGCACCCTAACACACAAGTTGATCACTGATCCCTTAGCCGTGTGCGGTGCCCCCCTCCACCATAATCCACCTCGGTCATATCGTCGTAGTGCTTAGGCGAAGCCCTGCACTGGTAGCTTCATCATCACCGTCATCACGCAGTCGTGCTGACGAAGTTCTCCCTCGACACTCTGCTGGATCGTGAGTTCGTGGGACGTCACCGAGCCGAACGTGTGCAGATCGCAGACGTGCCGTACTTTCGGTACTAGGATCGGTCAATCGTGAAGACGTACGACTACATCAACCGCGTTGTCATAACGCTTCCGCTTTCGGTCTACGAGGGTACATGGACAACACTCTCCCCTCTCGTTGCTATGCATCACCATGATCTTGCATGTGCGTAGGAAATTTTTGAAATTACTACGTTCCCCAACAATCATTCCTCCCTAGGTTGGCGCCCCACCCCTTGAGGCTAGCCCTAAGCCGTCCACCGACCGTATTCCAGAACTCCATCATGCCCCGCTGGGGCCCAGCCTGGTTAACGCACGCCCACCATTTCTCCTTAAAGACCTCCTCGAAGCCTGGAGTTTCATACCAGGCCGTTTCAAAGAAAAAAACATGGGCTACGTCGTAGCCTATCCTCCCCCGTGGAATAGACTAATGGAACATGGTCCGAGCCGATGCGAGTCTCCGCAATCAGTGAGCATAGAGTATAATCCATTTCCCACTCCGGTGACATGAACACCCGATGCAACACCAAGCAGACCGGGTCAAGTTGCTTGTTTTTCCATGTAAATCTCGCGCCCGACCTGGCCACTTCCCTTAGGGCCATGGAGGCAATGGCAGTATTAAACATGGACACCCGAGGCCAGTTTATGTTACTGTTGTTTTTGTCCGCTCCAGACTTGATCAGGTTGAAATCCCCTCCCACAAGGACAGGGAGCGCCGCTGCAGTCACCGTGGTGACTTTAGCTTGGAGTTCTCCCAAGAACTCCGCCGATTGAGAGTGATCGGCCGGACCATAGACCTGTATGACAACTAACTCGCGAAGAGATGCACAGATGCGAAAATGCGCAGCAATGAAAAACATACCAATATCCCAAGCGATGATATCATACAAGGCGCGGCTTAACCCCATCAGCATGCCACCTGAGTGCCCAACCGTGGGTACGTGCTGCCACTCAAAACGCTCAAGCGGGTCTATAGAAAGCAGCTCGTGAAAACGGAAGTCCGGCTTGACCGTTTCCTGTAAACCTACGATATCGACATCCTCTTTGCGCATGTACTCCTTAAGCTGGGTTCGCCGCCCTGCGTGGCCGAAACCATGAATATTCCAAAACAAGACTCGCATCTAGATCACGCGGTTACACAACCGGACACCTCACGAGGTGACCGGTTTTGCCAAGCGCCTCACCTTGCCCCTGCAAGGCAAGGGAGAGGGGCAACCCCTCTTGCCTGACCCCCCTCTTCGGGCACAGAGAGAGCAGCGATGACCCCTCCCTCGGGGTCTCCCGGCCTCTGTTTGGCACGCGCTATAGCCGCAGTCGCAAGTGCTGCCTGCGCTACCTCCTTGGCGCGGACGAGCGAAATCAGCTCGCGAGCCCCACCCATGCATGAGGGGTCAACACCGCTCGCATCCAACACCTCATGCAGATGATTATCCGAGAAAGAATCTAAAACCGTAAAGCAAGGGGGTGGATTACCTGAAATCTCCATGTTCTTCTGCGCTTGAAGGAGTTGCGCCCGCTATAGGGACGTCATGTTGCCCTTGGCCCCTTGGAGCGCGAGCTGGTCTGCACCGGCGCCGCCGGCATCGTCTTGGTGCGCTTGGCCTTGGAGATCAGCGCCGTCATGGAGGCTTCTTGCAGCAGCGGGTCAATGGAGGAAGGCACGGTCGGGGCCGCCAATGACATGAAGGACCGCCGTGGAGTGGGAGGCGCACCCAACGTCTCTATCGCACGCACCGTCTTCGCGTTGACCTTGCGCACCGATGTCTTCTTCATCTGCTTCACCGAGCCACTCAGGGATGTGCCACGGCCGGCTGAGGCAGGGGACCGGGCCGGGAGGAGGCGCGACGGGCTTGGGGAGAAAGCGAGCGGGGAACGAACACCGCCCGCACCCACCACCGCAGCAGGGGCCGAGCACCTGGGTGGTGAAGACACCGAGCCCACGTTGGACCCGTACTGGTTGGGGATCGAGAGCGCCATCCTAGCAGAACCTGTCTCCTTGGTCGCCCGCGGCACCGCCGCCCCCACCGCCGGCGCAGCAGGGCCTGGCACAGAGATCCCGAGCTTGTCCCACGCCGCTGTGTCAATTGAGTCATCCTCCTCCATGCTAGCATCGTGGTCTTGGTCCTTGTCCTTGTACTTGTCCATGTCTTGGTCGCCTGGGCCCCTACCGTTGGAAGGAGAAGGTAGAGGTGGGAGGGCAGGGGCCGCCTGGCGAGAGAGGTCCATCTCCGGCTCGAGCTTAATGTTGTAACCCTCACCATTGAACCAGATCTGCATCGATCCATGCAACTTGGCCGGCGCACGGCATGCAAAGCGCATGTGCACCGGGCCAGAGCGGATCAGAGACAGCTCGTCCACCACCAGAGGCTGGCCTATCATGGTCTTGGACGCCATCAGTCGCTCCGCCCGCCTCTGCTTCGGAGGAATGCCCCACATCTTCACCCACACTTCCGGCATGGACAGCGCCTTGGGCTCGGCGAGGGCCGCGTCACGTATATCTCCGTGATGTTGTTGATGGTGAGAAAGAGCTTGCCGCTGCTTGTCGCCGTCGTCAACATGGCCGGGTCAGGGAAGGCCACTGAGAAACAGTCCGTGTCGAAAGGGGCCACCTGCCAGTCCCACTCGCCCTCGAAGAGATGAGGGAGCTCCGCCTCCAGGAGCTCCTTGGACAGCACACCGGGCGCCGCCGAAACCAGAGCCACGTTGGCACCCAGCAGGCCCGCCGGCACCGCGTCCGCCTCCCCGGGGTACTGCAAGCAGAAGAAACCACCGCCAGCAAACACGTGGCCCATGGACTGCAGCATCAGAGGCTTGCCGCGCGTGGGGCAATAGGCCGAGGCGTGACCCTCTTGGCTGCAGAGCACACAAAGCTGCTTGAAGGTCCAGTCGTTCTGGTAGTGGCCCGTGCGCCCACACTTGAAGCACTCAGGCCCATCCGCCTCCTCAACGGGGATGGGCTCCGCCGCCGTACCCTTGGAGGAGGAGGGCTTGGAGGCCGACGCCATCGCCGGCTTGTACTTCTTCTGCTTCTGCTTGGAGAAGGGGTCACCGACGCGGTCGCCGTAGGAGGGGTGGAGCACCTCCTTGCGCTTGAGCTCCAACCCCCGTTTCTTGTACTCCTCCTTCTTCTTCTTCTTCTTCTTGTGCTCCAGTTCCTTGAGCCACCAAGGAGGGGGAGCCCCCCAGCCACCCTCCTCGCCGGCGCGGTCCGCCGCGCGCGCCTTCGCCTGGGCTCGCAGATCTCACTCGCGACGCGACTCCGCCTCTGGATCCGGCTCCGGCCGCTTGTCCGCACGCCGGTCCGCCTTGGATCCCATGGCCATGACCTCGGTGAAGGAGCGCACGAGGGGTGGGGCAGGGGAAGGGAGGAGAAGGAGCATGCGGATTCGCCGAAGCACCGCACCTCAGAAGGAGTGGCTGGAAACCCTAGAGAGCAATCTAGGGTGCCCCGACGGATCCAGAGCCACTTAAGTACCGGGCGCGACGAAAGCGGGCCAGGGGAGCCAGGCCTGGGCCGAGCAGCACAGCCCACGTCCTCACGCACCGCTCCCACCGCGGGGGGACCGGCAACCTAGGCCGAGCACGGCTCGCACGGGGCGGTGCGGCCCACCACCAGAGTTTGGCCCAGCGGCCTGTCCAGGCCACCCAAGCCAACCCTAGGCCAGGGCTCGGGCACCTCCGCCGCCGCCGCCCGTGGCATCCCCGGCGCCACCGCTCCGGGCTCCGCCACCGACGACGTCGCAGGCACCAGGGCCTGCGGATGAGAAGCAGCCGACGACGAGGCCACCGCTCCTCCCGCCGCAGCCCACGACGCCCGCGCCTGCGACGCCTCCGCCGTGCCCTACTGTGATGCCCGGCATGACACCCCTGGTCGGCGAGGACCGCGGCCACCGGGCGCGAACGCGCTGCGCCGCCCGGCTCTGAGCGAGCCCCCAAGCTCCTCAGCCCGAGCCATGAACTCGCCGACCGACGGCAGCGTTCCATCACCGCACCTAGCAACACCCTTGCCATCTTCCGCGTCTGAATCCCTCGCAGTCACTTACCTCGGCCAACGCCCAGAATCTGCTCCCCACCCAGCTCGAAGACGCCGCCGTGCCCGAGGTCGACGCCGGGGGCACGCGCGCCGGCCGCACCGTCGCTCGTACCTCCGACCAGGCCTCCGACTCGCCGGGGCAAGCGGCCAACGCCGCATCGCCAGCCCCATCGCCGCCCGAGTCGCCAAGCCGTACCAGAGCCGTTGGAGCCATCCACCCAAAACCTCCTTTCTTGCCTTAATCCTGATTTGTATTTTTCTGTCGATGCTCCTACTTTTCATTTTCGGGGTCTTCATCGATACCAACAAGACATCAATGTGCCGATGGTTGTCACACAGATTGATGCTGCTGCTTTTGATTTTTCAGGGCCTACACACAAACGATATGCATGCATGCGTAGTGCTTCAACAACAAGGGAACCTACACACATATTGTTGTCACATGACGCTCGGTGAGTAATTGAGTCATTGCCTCCCGAGGTGAACTGCCGAGTCTTAAAATCAATTTTTCTAAGAGTCACGGGTACTTCCCTCAAAAAAAGTTTGATTTTAAGTCTCGAGAGCGCTTGGAAGCAAAGGAGGATGAACTTTAAATGAGCAATGCATGGATCGTTCAACTGAACCATGATAACTGTATCATCATCGTACTGAAGATGTGTCACCCCTTCCGGGAGGAGATGCGAGACTATAGGAGAGATGTGACCCGCTGCGGCCGCCCGGGATAAGGTACAAGAAATGGCATCGGCCACGAAATTAAACAACAAGGGGGATATGGGGTCCCCTCTCTTCCGGGAGGAGAAGGAACCAAGATTAGACCATAAGGGGGCGGGGATATGAGAGAAGCATTTCTTTCTCTCTCTTTTGCATTGTAACATGTGCCCCATTTATGTCGTAAAGATCATAGTGCCACGTAGACACGGATCTGACACGACTGAAACGACGACACAAAGGAGCACCGGCCAAGAAAGAGAAATACTATCAAGATCGAGAAATCCCTTGAGCTTGACGCCAACGTCTGCCTCCGGCACCACCATAACAACCACCTCCTCACCCGAGCTCGAGGTGGCTCCATCGCTAATATGCAGCTTTGCAGACCTCCAAGACGGCTCATCAAAGTTGAAGCCATTGTCGTTGAAATAATCAGACCCTAGCAACACCCCGAAGCTCCGGATCTGGCACCCCCACGTGACTAAGACGTCGAAAGAGGCGGACCACAAAGCCAGGAGATGATCCACTATCTTCCGGATGGATGCCGTCGATGCAGTCCACACTCCACATCCGCTCGCTCTTGGACTATCTCCCAAGCCCCGCGTTGGCGTTGGAGCAAACGGCGTCACAACAGAGAAGGCCAAGGACACACACAGGGCACTATGAGGATCTGAGCTACTTTTTTTTAAATAATACATTTTTTTGTAAATTACAGAAATATTACGCTGAAAAAAGAATTTTCAAAAATAATACACCGTCGGCCCGCTGCAGGCCGACTGAGCTCAGTCAGCCCACAGCAGGCCGACTGGTGGCCCATCAGCTTGCTGCTGGCCGATTGGGCTGTCGGCGACCAGATCAGGCCCAGTCGGCCTGCAGTTGGCCGATAGGCCTGCAAAGGGCCGACTAGGCATGCTGTGGGCCGACTGGTGCATGGCTAGCATTTTTTTGAACGATCGGTTGTTTATTTTGTAAAACTTTGACGTATTCCGCAGAACCCTTTCTCGCCACCCATTTCCCGCCACCCGTTTCCCGCCACCCCTTTCCCGCCACCCATTTCCCGCCAACCCTTTCCCGCCACTCGTTTTCCGCCACCTGTTTCCCGCCACCCGTTTCCCGCCACCCATTTCCCGCCAACTCTGTCCCGCCACCCGTCTCCCGCCACCCATTTCCCGCCATACTGGAGCTCGCTTTCCCGCCACCCATTTCCCGCCACCCGTTTCCCGCCACCCCTTTCCCGCCACCCATTTCCCACCAACCCTTTCCCGCCTCTCGTTTCCCGCCACCCGTTTCTCGCCACCCGTTTCCCGCCAACTCTTTCCCGCCACCCTTTTCCCGCCACCCATTTCCCGCCATACTGGAGCTCGCTTTCCCGCCATTTTCTCCTGTCTAACTATAAAACCCCCTTCAGACGGAGGTGGATAAGCATTGCAGTGTAGTGATGTCCCATTATCCTTTCGATCGTAGTTTTCACCCTGGGATGAGCAGGACTCTTCTGAGGCTAGCTACCGATTTCAGGATGGATAATAGGATAGTTCCATGGGACGAACTCACCGGTAGTGACACCATAATGAATGAGTTGGCTCACCAATTACGTAGGTCTGGGTGGCCTAAAAGGACCTATGAGGAGGTACGTAAAGAACTTCTTAGGTTGCATGACAGGTAGAAGAAGGTAGTGGTGCCGAAGAGTGAAACTTTCAGAAGGATTGCAACAAATAATCCATGTTTATGGACTGAGGAGAGCGAGGACGAAGATGATATCTTCATGCCGCCACTTCCGGGTTCTGCATCGTCGAAGGGCAAGAGTTCTTCATCATCGAAGGGCAAGGTTTCTGCATCGTCGAAGGGCAAGACTTCTTCATCGTCGAACGACAAGAGTTCTGCATCGATCGAGGATGACGATGATGACTTCATGTAGTTTTTATGCTGTATGTTGTGAGTTCAGTTACGTGCCATTTAATTTAGATGTAGTTCTATCTAGTTGTTTGTAATGTCTCGTTGTATGAATATTATGTTCTATCTAAATATGATCTTGTAGTTCCGATAACAGAGTACTAAAATAGAGTAGGCATATGTCTCGTACATAAGTACATAGTCATTTGTCTCATACATAGAATAGACATAATTCTGACATGGAAATAGATGGTAATGTCTCTACTGATAGATAGGAGCGTCAGTGACGACGTCTGGCCTGGCGGGGAGGCAGATCTCGAATGACAAATTCATCACATATAACTCGGTTTCCTGTAGCAATGCAACTCAACAACCCTTTTCCATTCCCATTGCTCAGCATTTCTTGAATCTTGCCATCATCAGTTATGTCAATCAATTTTTTTTTCCCAGGGCCATCTGACTGCTTCCTGCTGACGTAGTACACAAAATCGTCTTCCTTCAACCCTTGCTTCAACATGAATGTAGTCTTCAACCAATCAAAAGTGATGTCCACTTCACTAACTTGCACAATAGTTGGAGAAAAGCCTTGGACATGAACAATAGGGCTAAGCACCCACTGAGTACCCTTAGCCATCCGCAACACACAAATCGCATTGAGTACCTAACCTACCCCTTAATATCCCCACTAACAAATATTAGACATGTCTATATATTACCAAGCTATATATTACAAAATATTAACGGAGCAACTAATACAACTAATTAGTTGACATATAAATATATTAACAAATACTACCGGAGCACCTACGAAAAATAAAATGTGGGCTGAAATATACCCTTGAAGCGTGCGTGCGAACGAAGAACGACGAACGGCGGCCACCAAACTGCCGGTGCTCCGGCTCCAACGAAGAACGACGAACAACAGCTTCACCTCGACCACACTGCCCCAACAGTCTCTGCGTGCACACATTAAGTCAGTCGCGTATCAAATTGTATTTCCATAACTGGTTCTGCTTGCAGAGTTTTTTGAACAGATTCATCAGGTTCTTATTTCTAAACTGCGAGAAGAAATTAGCCCCGAGATGGCGCATGCACCAACGGCTCTGCAAGTCCTGCCATGGAACTTGTTCCTCAGGGCCTGGGTTTGTTAGTGTCCTTATCGCACTGAGTATACCTGCATGCCTGTCATGAAGGATGCACACATTGGGCTTCTCCTTCACAACTGATATTTTCAACTGCCTGAAGAACCATGTCCAACTTTCAATGTTCTCACTCTCCACAAAAGCAAATGCCAGTGGGACGACTTGATTTTGGCTGTCTTGACCTATGGCTGTCAGGATCTGACCCTTGTACTTGCCTGTGAGAAAAGTACTGTCAACACATATCACCGGTCGGCAATGCCTGAAAGCTTCGATGCATACACCGAAAGAGAAGAAGAGACGATGCAACACCCTCACAGTTGGGAACTCTGGCATGAACATGTCTTGGATATCGTTATAGGTGCCTGGATTCCGCTGCTACAGGGTGTGGAGGAGGTGGACAACAGAGTCATATGCATCAAAATAAGAACCAAATCTCCTCTCAAGCGCTGCATGCTTAGCCCTCCAAGCCTTGCCATAAGAAATTCTGTACTTCAACCTGGTGAAGACTTTTGTCTGGACTGCCTTCACTTCCATAGCTTTGCCTTGCACTATCTCATCGTAAAACAATCGAGCAATAAGCGTGGATGAAAGGTTGGCATGATCTTAAGGGATGCACGGAATAAGACAAGTGTGATTAACTAAGTCACTTATCACCCAACTTGTGCCATACATAGGGAGAAAGCCGTGCACCCTTGCGGGACAATCTGCGTTCTTGCATACCATTGTCAGGAATTTCTGACTGGACACCTCAGCTTTGAAAACCCTTTGCGTGGACATTGCCCAATTAATTATTGCATCCTTCAGGGCTTGCTTGTTCGGATACATAGCACCCATCGCAATATTGTTCTGGTGATATTGCCAGGCTGAATCATGTCCATCATTCACGGTCATTGCAGATGATAAGTCATGATTCCACCATGCAGGATTCGGGACCTCCTCTGCATTTTCTTCTTCATCGGACTCGTCAGAATCATCGGCATGACCCCTTTCAACATCGGTGTCTTCTTCTTCCATATGGTTCTGCATGTGCCCATCTACCTCGTCAGCGTCCACCTCACCATTGTAATCACCATCGGCATTTCCTCCTTCTACCTGACTACTCTGCCCTGGTTCATAACCATAAGCATTTCCTCCTACCTGACTGCTCTGTCCTTGTTCGTAACCATAAGCATTTCCTCCTTCTACCTGACTGCTCTGTCCTTCGTAGCCACCCTCGCCTTCATGTGCAGTGACCTCCTTCACGACGGGAAGCACTAAAGCAACAGGATTGCATCCCCTTCGTTCACAACCTTGTAACCACCGCACCCAATCGGAGTCTCCCTCTATTGGCCTCAAATAAAAGTAAATTTTTGAACTTGACCGTGTCCACAATGCATGAACACCGACGGTGTGTGTTTCAGTATCAAGACCTAAACTTGCCGCAATCCATTCTTTCAACTGACTAACAGACCATGTTTGTGGTGCGCTGATTGCCACCTCTATGTGAGTAAATTCACTCAGATCTGCTCCCAACTCATTTGTTTGGACAGTACCAGGACCATAGTAAAATCTCAACTTCACTACATCGGACATCTCGACTCACCTATTTTTTTCAACAACGAAATACAAGTATTAGACATGTCTATATATTACCAGGACCATAGTGAATTTCACGATCAATATAATTTAATCTATGTGGACGATTATGATGAGTTGCTTCACTCTTGTTTTAATAATAATATAATAAATAGGCCCATGTTTACTAATAATAAATAGGCCTCAAATAATAATAATAATATAACCGACAAATATGATAATTCATTTTATTTCAATTATATGGCCCATGTTGATGTATTTTTAATTTTAATCAATTTTAAAAAAAATTGTCTCTTCTTTCGAACTTTCTATTCATGTTTCAAACTTCTTATCACGCATCTGTGTACGTGTCAACTATTAAGCAACAACTTATTATCCCCACTAACAACTAATACAATTCACACACCTAAAACTATATTACGAAAATTTGCCGTAGCAACTACAAATATTTACGTATACTACCGGGGCAAATAACAATAATCGCACACAAATTTTATTTCACATCGAACGAAGCGTGCGTGCGAACGAATAATATGTACGTATACTACCGGGGCAAATAACAATATTTACGTATACTACCGGACCAAATAAAAATATTGCGGTATACTACCGGGCCAAATAACAATAATCGCACACAAATATTTACTTATACTACTGGGGCAAATAACAATATTTACGTATACTACCGGAGCACCTACAAAAAATAAAATGTGGGCTGAAATATACCCTTGAAGCATGCGTGCGAACGACGAACGACGAACGACGAACGAAAAACTGCCGGTGCTCCGGCTCCAACGAAGCACGACGAACAACAGCTTCACCTCCACCACACTGCCCCAACTTCACCACCACCACACTGCCACAACTTCACCACCACCACCTCCACCAAAATGCTCACCACGACCACCACGAGCTACCCCGTCAGTAGATCGACACCTCTTTTGGCTGCCCTAAATGAGTTGAACCCATTCACGGTGCCAAAATCGCGAAAATGTTGCTCATTTAGGTGCACAAATGGGTGCCATTTTTCTGTAGAGAGAGGAGAAGGAAGAACACAGAAGAAAGGAGCAACGGGAGAAGAAGAATGGAGGAAGGAGAGGAAGGAAGGAGAGGACAAGGCCGGGCCGGCCAGCGTGTCAGGCTACAGCCCCCTGTCGGCCAGCAGCTGGCCGATCGGCGGGCGGTAGGCCGACAGGGGCGCACAAGCCGACAGCCCACTGCCTCCCCCTCGCGCGACGTGGCCCGACCAACCACAGGCCGCCGCGTGCCAGCCGGGCCTGCAGTCGGCCTGCTGCTAGCCGACCGGCCTGCAGCGGGCCGACGGTGTATTATTTTAAAAAAAAAAATTCGCGTAATATTTCTGTAATTTAAGAAAAATGTATTATTTTAAAAAATTAGCAGGATCTGACGCCGCCGCCACGCCACGCCATCCTTACTCAAACAGACTTGAGGGCCATAGACTATTGAGAGTATGTATAGTGTACGTGGTACTAGCTCTTTTTTCTTTTCTTTTCATTTTGCCGTGGACGAGGAAAATGTAAAAAGACACAAGTTTTGGGAGAAGGACGCAAGTTTTGCGAGCAGCTTGTGTCTCCGCCGCATCCTTCGCCGCCCGCGTCTCCCGCTCCCTCCGACGACGTGGGGATGGAGATGGTGATGGTGATGGGGATGGGGATGGAGACGGAGACGGAGAGTCTCCTCCGCTTCCTCCTCCTCTTCCCGCCTTCCCCTTCCTCCGTTGGCTGGCACGGGCATCCCGTCTTCTCCGGCCCGCTCCGGTGGTCTCCGTCCCCGTCCGGCCGGTCGCCATGGCGGCGGCGGGAGCGCCAGCGCGCGCGCTTCTGCCCACCGTCCTCCTCCTCTTCCTGGCGGTGGCGGAGGCGCAGGTGGACCCTATGAGCAACGGCGCCGTCACGTCGGCGCTCAACGCCAAGCTCAAGAAGCTGACTGACGCCTTCGCTCCGCAGGTGAAAAGGGAGCTCGGCTACTGCATCCAGGACACGTACGTACGCTTCCTTCCTTGCTGTTTCTTTCTTCAATACAATCATCGATTCAATTTCAATCTCAGTCCCCCCAAATCAAATCAAATCAAATCTTGCCGGACCGGAGAATGAATCGAATCGAATGGAATTGCTAATTGAATGGCTGCGCTGCAGGGACGCTGAGTGGGACGCCACCTTCAACTTCTCCTCCGATCCCAAATTCCTCGTCGACTGCATGAAGAAAGGTAATTAACCTGCTCTGCTCAATTGCGCTCATCTCATCCATGCTGGAATGGAATGGAACGGAACGGAAGGATTGTTTCTTTATTTTCAGTTTCTTTATTTATTACATTACATACACTTTTAATGGATGAATGAGAATGAATTGAAATGCTTTCATTAATCCATGGTGACAAATTGCAGCATCTTTTGCATCCATAAGGCAAAGGGGGTATGCCAATTTCCATGCTATGTTCCTCACTCCTCACTCAATCTTTCTGAATCCATGGTTAAGCATTTTGGTTTCTAGTTACCCACCGGACTCGATCCGACCTCATGCGATACCGATCCTTTACTTACTTATTATGTTTACGCGTGTGAATTAACCCATCCGGCGCGTGTGCGTGCGTGCAGGGGACCTGCCGCAGCGCGTGTGCACCGCCGCCGAGCTCAAGTTCTACTTCGAGAGCATCCTCAGAAGAGGCAAGAAGAACTATGTGAGGCCAAACAAGAACTGCAACCTCTCGTCCTGGATCGACGGCTGCGAGCCCGGCTGGGGCTGCACCGCCGACGCCGGCAAGGAGGTGGACCTGCAGGACGCGGAAAACTTCCCCTCCAGGACCGTCGACTGCCAGGGCTGCTGCCCCGGCTTCTTCTGCCCCCGCGGCCTCACTTGCATGATACGTACGTAAGCCCTCAGCCTCACACCTACACACAAACACTCCGCGTCCCGTGCCGTCATTTCTCTCTTCAGATTTTTCGATAGTTCACATTCACATGCATGCTGATCGATGCAGCCTGCCCTCTGGGAGCATACTGTCCACAGTCCACCCTCAACAAAACCACCGGAGTCTGCGATCCGTAAGTTTCTCTCCTCTCTTGCTTGTATATATTCATTCTCTCCTCTCTTTTATATACACACTGTCCATGGAAATACATACATACATACATACATATATGGAAATGGAAGGGTGAATGAATTATCATTTGCGCACTGCACTGCAGATACAACTACCAACCGCCTCCTGGGCAGCCCAACCATACTTGCGGCGGTGCCGACAGATGGTCGGATGTCATGAGTACTGACGATGTTTTCTGTCCAGCTGGTTACTACTGTCCAAGCCCTATCCTCAAGATCGATTGCAGTAGTGGGTAATTCTATCTATCTATCTATCTATCGAATGCTTCATTTCTCATTCGGCCAATCTCGATCCTAGGATTGAACCTTGATCCTTACAATGATTCCCATGCCATTGCCACCACACCACACCACACCACAACACACTAGTAATGAAAGCTCCATTTATCGGGAAAAAAAAGAGTAATATGCGAAAGTGAGCTGCCTTACATAGCAGGTCAAACTTTTTTAATTTTTACATCATTCCCCAAAGAAAATTACTGAAAAATGCAAGCTTCTGGATGTGTGCAGGTTCTATTGCAGGAAAGGATCAACTAT